>NC_046161.1:82180801-82318301 GCF_011064425.1 Rattus rattus | reverse complement strand
TCAGGATATTAATGAATACCAACATTATTTGTCTACTATGCCCTTCTATACTATAGAATTCTGAAGAGCAGATTATATATATTCCTTATTTTTCTTTCCTGAAGACCAATAGAAGCCATATGTTTAACACATTAAATTCATTTTAATATTGATTCATCTTTACAGCCTAACAATATCTTCATAAATCATTATCAGAATTTAAAAATAGTATTTCTAATAAATGTAATACCAATTTCTTATTTGGTATTGCCCAAATTATTTAGACAATGTTATTCTGAAGACAAAATTACAATACAGAACTAAAAATAACATTAAAAACTTACCTATGAAAATTCAATCATTTTTTAATTCATATGAGATGCTATTCTCTATTTTCATCCATAATCTGCAAATATATCATGTAACAAATGATCTATTAAAAACTGGTTACTTTACCTATCTCAATCATGCATTGTATTAGTTAATATGAAATAGCACATGATAGAAAAATTATGATGTATATGATATTGTTCTAAATATTCACTGATTTTTTCCTGTTGAATATAGAAAAGATTATTTTATAAGCAACATCCTAGTCCTCTGGCTCTTACAATCTTTGTTTCTCTTCTTTCCCAATTTTCTCTGAGCCAAGAGTGTTGTAAATGTTCAGGTGTGGCAGGACACCTCACATCAAATTATTTCTGAGAAAAATAGCATGGCAATCCTGTGCAATATGAAAGAGATTTATCATAAACCATAAAGCATTCAATGCTAGGTATATATTCACAAAAATAAAAGGTATATTGGAATGCACACACACACACACACACACAAACATACACACCTTGTAAAGAATGATAAAAGCAGAAATACTTGAAATATTTACAAACAAGCAAAAACAATTTCAAACAAATAAACAAACAAACTACTAGCTGTCCATACAAAACTCTACTTCAGATATCCCTGGAATCGAATTTATGCTACAGTGAGTAAGGAAAGCCAGACTCATGCTATTGCCTAAAAGGACATTGTGCATGCCAAAGAAAATAAATTACACAGAGGTGGACAAACACTGTGGGCTTCATTAATGAGTCATACCCAGAAGTTGCTAAGGAAACTAAAATTCTAGTGTACTGCTGGTAAGGGGTTGAGAGCTTCTCTTGAGATGGTGATGAATATTTTCTAGAACTAGAATAACATATGACAGATGAATATTGTAGGTACACTAAAAATTAATAAATTTGAGAAAATAGAATATTTACTATATCAGTTACAACTGCATATGTGTGTGTGTTTTAAAATTGAAACTCCAAAAACGTAGACAAAAGATATATCACAATTTATTACACTTATACTCTTCAATGGCCTTTCTCAGACTTGATGCCTACTGCGTGACTCTGTATATGGACAAAATATTATGGTATTTCTAAGTAATTTCTCGAAATATAACGGTTTTCTGCACGAAACAAGCAAAAACTTTGCTAGTTTCAGTGAACCTTTTATTTCATTACATCAACTTTCTCTTCATAATACATAAAAGGAAAATATAAAATATCTTTATTTATAGGTAAAAAGTAGATACTTTAAAGAGCTTTTTCAATGATATGATTCCTTTATTCAAGTTAAAGTTTTAAAAAAACAAAAACTTTTAGCAATCATAATGTACATACAGCATTTTTGTACTGTTCAATATTTACTTATCTAACAAAATAAAAGAATAGAATAGCTAGTGTAGGTTAATTTTAATAAATAATTTATTGCATTGGATAGTTGAATGTTATAGGTAACTAATAGATCTCTATCTCACATTTACAAGAATTCAGAGACAATCTCAATACATATTTTAGTTTTTCCATTAATTAATTTATTTATTCCGTTTAAATCCCACTTGCTGTCTCCCTCACTAGTCTACTTCTTACAGAGTCCCTCTCCCAAATTACTGCCCCTTCTCCTCTGAGAGAGTAGAGGTCACCATGGGTATCCTGACACCTTTGTGTATCACAGCTCTCCACACCCAAATCCCTCCCTGAGAGAGCTGGTTTCCCAGGAGTGCTGATACACCTAAGATCACAGATTCACAGTCTCAGACAAGCTCCAGTCAGAGTCATCAAGATCAACTCTCACCAGAGATAACCAAATGGCAAGAGGCAAGCACAAGAACATACACAACAGAATCAAGGCTACTTGGCATAATCAGAACCCAGTTCTCCCACCACAGCAAGTCCTGGATACCACAACACACTGGAAAAGCAAGAATCCGATTAAAAAATTACATCTCATAATGATGAGAGAGTACTTTAAGAGGGACATAAATAATTGTTGTGGTAAAAAAATTTTTTTTAAAAAAAAACCCTCAAACCCTCAATTGCTGGCATCGTTAAGCCATATGGCGTGAACAGGGTATTTTCATCTCAGTCACCAAACCTTCTCACCTGCTAAGCTCCGAATCTCTATCCCAGGCAGCTGCCAGCTACTGAGCTCAGCAGAGACCTCTCCAACCATCTAGTTCCCACAAGAGGTTGCTGCCACACTAGTTGCATACAAAGACCGCCTAAGTCTCAGCTCTTTTGCAGTGGACTCTACTCAGATTTCCTGCAACCCAGTAAAATCAAGACACTAGAGGTCCCAGCAGCTCCCCATCATGGACTCTGGCACATTCCCTGCAACCACCCACTGTGGTCACTGTTACAACCCATACCAGTCCAACAAAATCAAAAATCCAGAAGCTTATTACTTAATAATCAGATTTACCTAAATAATTAATCTCAGTAAATTTACATTCCACAAAATATCCACACAATAAACTCAGAGCCAACTGATAATGATATCAATCACCCACCTAGATAAAATAAATTGACTTATAAAAACCCATCCCTTTAGAAATATTCATTCTACCTGTGGCCATTTAAGGCTACATGGATTTGGGTCATCCTTCTCTGCTTCCATCTTGGTTCTCCTTCCTTCCTCCTCTCTCTCCTTTTACCAAAACTCTGTGACCACCCCACTTTTTCACTGTCCAATCATAGGCCTTGCCTTAACTTGTACCACCCCTCATCTGTATGTAGACATTAACCTATACTTCACCCTTTCTGTCCAAACTAAAAAAAAAAAAACTTTTTTCTCAAATGTAAGCTGAGTACAACTATTATCATTTTGTGATTTATGAAATATTAAATATACCTAACTCCAAGTCCATCTTTTTTGTCAATAAAATAAAATATTTTGTTATCTATCCTAACTTAAGAAAGACTTAAAATCTACATAGTATGTCTTGGCTAGCTTGTATAGTATTTGATAACTATCTACTTAAATATGTTTTCTCAATGTTAAATAGCTATTTACTATAGTCTATAACTAGTCTTCAACCCCATCAGAAATCTGAGAATGACCAATATAGGAAGCCTAACATGGCTTCCCAAATGGAGGCAAGTTGAAGAAAACACTGTCTACGGTACAGTCCCCCATCAGTAACAAATAAGAGTATCAGTCTTCAGCTTTCTGGCCCAGTATCATCTGACAGACTTTTGTAATATGGAATTTTGAAGAATTTTGTCTGACTTGGCAAAGGTTATCAGTTGACTATTCTGTAATTTCTACACAATGGCTGACTAGCCACAATGTGTCACCTCACGTGGAGGAAGAGATGCTAAATTTCTTCTTTGAATCCACAAAAGAGGAGCCGAAAGGAGCAGATAGGTTTCAACTACAGAAGAATAAACAACATTAAATGTCACATTTTGTGGATTTCTGACGTTTTTGAAAACCATCTAACTACATAAATAATCTTGACCGTTGTCTGATGACTACTATTAATAAATTATCCTGAAAACACAATAAGAGTAAACACAGAGACATGAATTTTTCATCTGGCCCTTCATTTCTATGTTTAATCATTTCAGATTAGTTTTTTAATAGCAGTTAAAAGACTGGGTATTCTTGTATTCTTACATATGTTGCATAGGCACAATGCTTATATGTAAGTAACAATATTATTCTCAATTTTAAATCAATAAGAAATTTATGCTAATAAAACTAATAAATTCTGTACCAATGTAAAAAATTATAACTTCAGCTTAGCAATAAATATAAGGTTTTCTACCAAGTGAGATTATGGCTGTATAATCAATTTGAGCTAACTACTTTTTGTTAAATTATGACCATTTTTAAATTCTCCAGAAAGACAATCTTAGAATAACCACTTTCAGCCTCCCAAAGTTTAGGCAACCAGGGCAATGACTCTTCAATAACTTCTTCAAGCTGTACATGGGCGTTGAGATATCTTTGGGGGGTAGGGAAAATGGGGGAGTTGTTTGTTCTTAAGGTCACACCAATGATTATTGTAGTCTTTGCTGCCTGTCTTGACAGGATCCTGGCTGAAAGTCCCTGATCAGGAATCCAAGCAGGACAGTTCAGCATTCTGATGATGAGCCTCACCAAAGCTGTACATTCTGTAATATATAAATCGTATCAGACTGTGAAGGGTGTACAGACTGGTTAGGATGAACTCTTTTTTTTTTTTTTGGTTATATTCTCTTGAATCTAATTCTTCAGGAGGTCTCTCTTTATCAAATTTGATCCATGTAACTCTGGGATGTATCCAGAGCCTAATCACCCCTTTAAAAAACACAGAGACAAAACTTTTCTTCCAAAATATCATGTTCTTTAGTCAGCGACCAGAAAAGCTTGTATCTTGTATTCTCTCCCAAAGAAATAATACTATCACAAAAATTGAATTAACACTCATTTTGAAAATTGAAATAAATTAAGTAAACTAAACAATATTGTATGAACCTGTTTAGGCTTCTCTAATGTGCCATGCCAGGAAATCAACCCAAAATAACCACAAACCCTCGCTAGCTGACATCGTTGAACCATATGGCATTACTGAGGTATATTCATAAAAACAATTTAATCACACTTTTATTATTACCTGTCAATAAGAAGTAGGCAATTTGTCAAACCAGGATAGTAACTCAAGATTCCTGTTAGAGAGAATCAGAGTATTCTGTCGACCAAAATATACCATCTATCTCTTAAGCTCTCTACCTGGAGCATCAGACTTTTATTTATTAACAACTTCTATAATATATCTGTATATACTCTGTCTGGTGCTACAGACTTTTATTTTTTTCTACCTTAGTTCTAAATCATAGGTGATATTCCTCACTTGATTCAGACATACTCTGTATATAAATCTATTCTAAAAGCAAATCAACCAGCCTTTTAAATAAATCATATGCTAATCAACATCTGTTAATGAAGCAGGCGTGTTCCATTTCTTAGCTCTCTGTTGCTAGGAGCAGCCTGCACTTTTCACAGGCAGGGACCTAGATCCTGGGAGCAGAGACAAAGCCTGCAAGACTCCTGCCTGTGTTTCCTTTGTTTAAGGTTCCCACATTTGAGCCACTATATGACTAATAATGGCTCTCTCACTTAGAAAATAAAACTCAACTCTAACTCTCAGGTTGGTAATCTTACATTTTTAGTGGATCCTTGCCTTACACATTGGTTTGCCACCTGCTATGGTAAATATTAAAAGTAGCCTCAAACCCTTGGCATCCTCAAGCCATATGGCATTAGCAGAGTATTTTCATCTCAGTCAGCAGGGCATCTTACCCACTAAGCTCCCAATCTCTATCCCATGCAGCCCTCAGTTACTGTCTGAGACCAGCAGCCACCTCTCCATTCATCTAGTTGCCAAAATGGGTTGGTGCCACAGCAGTTTCATACAGAGACTGCCTATGCCTGGCTCTCTTACTGGGGATTCTGCTCCCATTCCCTACAACCCATTAAAATCAAAACTCCAGAGGTCCCAGCAGTTCCCTGAAACCACCCCCTGTGGTCACTGTCACAACCCACACCAGCCTGACAAAATCAAAACTCCAGAAGCTTGTAACTTAACAATCAAATTTATCTAAATAATTTATCTCAGTAAATTTACATTCCACAAAATGTCCACACAAACTCAGAGTCAATTGATAATGATATAAACTGCCCATCTAGATGAGATAAATTGACCTATAAAATCCATCCCTTAAGAAATATTCATAACTATCTGTGGCCATTTAAGGCTACATGAATCAGGGTCATCCTTCTCTGCTTGCATCTTTGTTCTCCTTCCTTTCTCCTCTCTCTCCCCTTACCAAAACTCTGTGCCCACCCCACTTTTTCACTGTCCAAGCATAGGCCTCACCTTAACTTGTGCCAGCCCTCACCTACATATAGACATCAAACTACAAATAACTCCCTTAAAGAAATATAGGACAATACAGGTGAACAGCTAGAAACCCTTAAAAAGGAAACACCAAAACTCTTTAAAGAGTTATAAAAACAAACAAACAAAAAAGAAAAAGAAAAAAAGGTGAAGAAATTGAACAAAACCATAATGAAAATAGAAATAATAAAGAAATCACAAAGGGGATAGAAGCCCTGGTGGTAGAAAATCTAGGAAAGACGTCAGGAGTCATAGATGCAAGCATCATCAACAAATCTGCTGAGATTTGAGAGAGAATTTCAGGTAAGGAAGATAGCATTGAAAACTTTGACACAACAGTCAAATAAAATACAAAATGCAAAAAAGCTGTTAACCCAAAACATCTAGGAACTTCAGAACAAAATGAGAAGATCAAACCTAAAGATCGTAGGTATAGTACAGAGCAAAGATTCCCAAATTAAAAGCCCAGTAAATATCTTAAGCAAAGTTATAGAAGAGACCTTCCCTAACCTCAAGAAAGAGATGCCCATTAACATACAAGAAGCCTACAGAACTCCAGATATACTGGACCAGAAAAGACATTCCTCCTGTCAAATAATAATCACCAAATGAATGAAACAAGGAAAGAATATTTAAAGTAGTAAGGAGAAAAGGTCAAGTAATATATAAAAGCAGTCCTATCAAAATGACACCAGACTTCTCACTCTAAAGCCAGAAGCTCTTGGGCTGATTTCATTTAGACTCTAAAAGAACACAAATGTCAGCCCAGGCTACTATATCAATCAAAACTCTCAATTACCATAGATGGAGAAACCAAGACATTCCATTACAAACCCAAATTTATACAACATCTTTCTACAAATCCACCCCTGCAAAGGATAATTAATGGAAAACTCCAACAAAGGAAGGGAAACAAAAAAACAAGAAAATAATCTAATTTCAACACATGCATATGAAGATAGCCCCACAAACATAATTCCACATCTAACAAAAAAAGTAAGCAACATTCACTTTTCGTTAATATCTCTTAAAACCAATACTCTGATTTCCCCCAATAAAAACACATAGACTAACAGCCTGATTACCTCAATGGGATGCAATATTTTTCTGTGTACAGGAAACATACATCAGTGACAAAGACAGATACTACCTCAGAGTAAAAGGCTGGGAAAAAATGTTTCCAAGTAAATGGTCCCAAGAAACAAGTTGGAATAGCAATTCTGATGTCCAACAAAATTAATTTTAAACCAAAAGTTATCACAAAAGGTAAGGAAGGACACTTCATAGTCATCAAAGGGAAAATCTAACAAGATGAACTCTCAATTCTGAACATCTATGCTCCAAATGCAAGAGCAACTACATTCATTAAACAAGCTTTCCTAAAGCTCAAAGCATATATTGAACCTCACACAATAATAGGGAAGACTTCAACACATCACTCTCATCATGGAAACAGAAACTAAACAGAGACACAGTGAAACTAACAGAAGTTATTAGCCAAATGGTCTTAACAGATATCTTTAGAACATTTTATCTTAAAACAAAATAATATAATTTCTTCTCAGCTCTTCATGGTACCTTCTCCAAAACTGACCATATAATTCTGCCACAAAACAGGCCTCAACAGATACAAGAAAATTGAAATAATCCCATGCATCCTATCTGATCACCATGAACTAATGCTGGTCTTCAATAAAAATAACGACAGAAAACCACATACCCATGAAAGTTGAACAACACTCTACTCAGTGATAACTTGGTCAAGGAAGAAGTAGAGAAAAAAATTAAAGACTTTTTAGAATTTATTGAGAATGAATGCACAACATACCCAAACTTAATGGGGCACAATGAAAGCAGTGCTAAGAGGATAACGCATACCTCTGAGTGCTTCCAAAATTAACTGGAGAAAGCCTACACTAGCAGCTTGACAGAACATATGGAAGTACTAGGTGGGGGGAAGCAAATGCAACCAAGAAGAGTAGAAAACAGGAAATAATTCAAACTCAAGGCTGAAATAAATGAAGTAGAAACAAAGAGAGATAGACAAAGGAGCGGTTTCTTTGAAAAATTAACAACTTAGAAAAATGCTTTGCTAGACTAACCAGGGGGCACAGAGACAGAATCCAAATTAACAAAACCAGGAGGGAAAAGGGAGACATAACAACAGAAACTGAGCAAATTCAAAAAAAAAGTCATGAGACCCTACTATACTCAACAAAACTGGAAAATGTAAATGAAATGGACAATTCTCTAGACAGAAACCAAGTACCAAAGTTAAATCAGGATCAGATAAACAATCTAAAGAGTCCCATGAATCCTAAAGATATAGAAGCAGTCATTAAAAGTCTCCCAACCAAAAAAAGCCCAGGACCCGATGGGTTTAATACAGAGTTCTTTCAGAACTTTATAGAAGACCTAATCCCAATACTCTTGAAACTATTCCACAAAATAAAAACTAAAGGAACACGACACAATTCCTTCTATGAAGCCAAACTTACACTTATACCGAAACCACACAAAGACCCAACAAAGAAAGAGAACTTCGGATCAATTTCCGTTATGGATATGAATGCAAAAATCACTCAATAAAATTCTTTCAGACTGAATCCAAGGACACATAAAAAAAAATCATTCACCATAATCAAGTAGGCTTCATCCCAGGGATGCTAGAATAGTTCAATATAAGGAAATCCATCAACATAATCCAGTATAGAAACAAACACAAGGAAAAATAACCACATGATCTTCTCATTAGATGCTGAGAACAAATTTGACAAAATTCAACACCCCTTCATGATAAAAGTCTTGGAAAGATCACCCATAATTAAACATAATACAAGCAATATACAGCAAACCAGTAGTAAACATCAAACTAAATGGAGAGAAACCTGAAGCAATTCCACTAAAATCAGGGACAAGACAAAACTGCCCATTCTCTCTCTACCTGTTCAAAATAGTATTTCAAGTCTTAACCAGAGCAATTACATAACAAAAGGAGGTCAACGGGATGCAAATTGGAAAGGAAGAAGTTAAAATATCACTCTTTGAAGATGATATGATAATATATTTAAGTATTAAAAATTCAATCAGAAAATTCCTAAACCAGATAAACAACTTCAGCAAAGTGGCTGGATATAACATTAACTCGAATAAATCAGTAGCCTTCCTCTACTCAAAGGATAAACAGGATGAGAAAGAAATTAAAGAAATGAAACCCTTCACAATAGTCACAAATAACATAAAATACCATGCTGTGACTCTAACCAATTAAGTGAAAGGTCTTTATGACAAGAACTTCAAGTCTCTGAGGAAAGAAATTGAAGAAGATCTTGAAAGATGGAAAGATTTTTCCATGTTCATGGATTGGCAGTATAAATACAGTAAAAATAGGCATTTTGCCAAAAGCTATCTACAGATTCAATGTGATTCCCATCAAAATTCCAATTCAATTCTTCATAGAGTTAGAAAAAGCAATCTACAAGTTGGAATAACATTTAGATTAACAAAAGACCCATAATAGTGAAAAATATTATCAACAATAAAAGAACTTCTGAGGGAGATCACCATCCCTGACCTCAAGTTGTATTACGAGCAATCATGCTTAAAAACTGCATAGTATTTTTACAGAGGAAGGCAGATAAATCAATGGAATAGAATTGACCCAGAAAGGAACCCACACATCTATAGTGACTTGATCATTCACAAAGAAGCTAAAGCCTCCAGTGGGAAAAAACAACATTTTCAACAAATGGTACTTATGCAACTGTCGGTCGGCGTGTAGAAGAATGCAAATTGAACCATTCTTATCTCCTTGTACAAAGCTAAAGTCGAAGCAGCTCAAGGACCTCCAAATAATACCAGATATACTCAAATTAATAGAAGAATAAGTGGGGAAGAGCCTCAAACACATGAGCACTGGGGAAATTTTCCTGAACAGAATACCAATGGCTTATGCTCTAAGATCAAGAATTGACAAATGATACTTCTTAAAATTGCACAGCTTCTAAGACGAAAACTCAGAGCTCTGAGTGCCTGCAGAAAGAAACAGGAGAGAGCATATATCAGCAGCTTGAAAGCACACCTAAAACCTCTAGGACAAAAAGAAGCAAATACACCCAGGAGGAGTAGAAGGCAGGAAAATATCAAACTCGGAGCTGAAATCAACCAAGTAGAAACAAAAACAACTATACAAAGAATCAACAGAACCAAAAGTGAGATAGATAAACAAGATAGATAAACCTTTAGCCAGACTAACAAGAGGACACAGGAAGTGTGTCCAAATTAACAAAATCAGAAATGAAAAGGAAGACATAACTACAGAATCAGAGGAAGTTCAAAAAATCATCAGATCCTACTACAAAAGCCTATATTCAACAAAACTTGAAATCTGGAGGAAATGACAGAAACCAGGTACTGAAGTTAAATCAGGAATAGATAAACCATTTAAACAACCCCATAACTCCTAACGAAATAGAGGCAGTCATTAAAGGTCTCCCAACCAAAACGAGCCCCGGTCCAGATGGGTTCAGTGCAGAATTCTATCAGATCTTCATAGAAGACCTCATACCAATACTATCCAAACGATTCCACAAAATTGAAACATATGGAGTGCTACCAAATTCCTTCTATGAAGCCACCATTACTCTTATACCTAAAGCACACAAAGACCCAACAAAGAAAGAGAACTTCAGATCAATTTCCCTTATGCATATTGACGCAAAGATACTCAATAAAATTCTTGCAAACCGAATCCAAGAGCACATCAGAACAATCATCCATCATGATTAAGTAGGCTTCATTTTAGGGATGAAGGGATGGTTTAATATATGGAAAACCATCAACGTAATCCACTATATAAACAAACTGAAAGATAAAAACCACATGATCATTTCATTAGATGCTGAGAAAGCATTTGACAAAATTCAACACCCCTTCATGATAAAAGTCCTGGAAAGAATGGGAATTCAAGCCCGTATCTTAACATTGTAAAAGCCATATATGGGAAACCAGTAGCTAACATTAAACTAAATGGAGAGAAACTTGAAGCAATCCCACTAAAATCAGGGACTAGACAAGGCTGCCCACTCTCTCCCTACTTATTCAATATAGTTCTTGAAGTTCTAGCCAGAGCAATCAGACAACAAAAGGAGGTCAAGGGGATACAGATTGGAAAAGAGGAAGTCAAAATATCACTATTTGCAGATGATATGATAGTATATTTAAGTGGCCCCAAAAGTTCCACCAGAGAACTACTAGACCTGATAAACACCTTCAGCAAAGTGGCTGAGTATAAAATTAACTCAAATAAATCAGTAGCCTTCCTCTACTCAAAGGATAAACAGGATGAGAAAGAAATTAAAGAAATGAAACCCTCTACACAAAAGAGAAACAAGCCGAGAAAGAAATTAGGGAAACAACACACTTCATAATAGTCCTAAATAATTTAAAATACATCGGTGTGACTTTAACCAAGCAAATGAAAGATCAGTATGAAGAGAAGTTCAAGCCTCTGAGGAAAGGCCTCCTTTTCCATTGGAGCCAAAACCATCCAATGGAAAAAAGATAGCATTTTCAGTCAATGGTGCTGGTCTAATTGGAGGTCAGCATGTAGAAGAATGCAGATCGATCCATGCTTATCACCCTGTACAAAGCTTAAGTCCAAGTGGATCAAGGACCTCCACATCAAACCAGATACACTGAAACTAATAAAAGAAAAAGTGGGGAAGCATCTCAAACACATGGACACTGGAGAAAATTTCCTGAACAAAACACCAATGGCTTATGCTCTAAGATCAAGAATCAACAAATGGGATCTCATAAAACTGCAAAGCTTCTGTAAGGCAAAGGACACTGTTGTTAGGACAAAACGGCAACCAACAGATTGGGAAAAGATCTTTACCAATCCTACAACTGATAGAGGGCTTATATCCAAAATATACAAAGAACTCAAGAAGTTAGACCGCAGGGAGACAAATAACCATATTAAAAATGGGGTTCAGAGCTAAACAAGAATTCACAGCTGAGGAATGCCGAATGGCTGAGAAACACCTAAAGAAATGTTCAACATCTTTAGTCATAAGGGAAATGCAAATCAAAACAATCCTGAAATTTCACTTCACACCAGTGAGAATGGCTAAGTTCAAAAACTCAGGTGACAACAAATGCTGGCGAGGATGTGGAGAAAGAGGAACACTCCTCCATTGCTGGTTGGATTGCAGACTAGTGCACCCATTCTGGAAATCAGTCTGGAGGTTCTTCAGAAAATTGGACATTGAACTACCTGAAGACCCAGCTCTACCTCTCTTGGGCATATACCCACAAGATGCCCCAACATATAACAAAGACACATGTTCAACTATGTTCATAGCAGCCTTATTTATAATAGCCAGAAGCTGAAAAGAACCCAGATGCCCTTCAACAGAGGAATAGATACAGAAAATGTCGTACATCTACACAATGGAATATTACTCAGCTATCAAAAACAATGACTTTATGAAATTCATAGGCAAATGGAGGCAATTGGAAAATATCATCCTATGTGAGGTAACCCAATCACAGAAAAACACACATGGTATGCACTCATTGATAAGTGGATATTAGCCCAAATGCTCGAATTACCCTAGATGCACAGAACACATGAAACTCAAGAAGGATGACCAAAATGAGAATGCTTCACTCCTTCTTAAAAGAGGAACAAGATAACCATTGGGAGGGAATAGGGAGGCAAAGTTTAGAATAGAGACTGAAGGAACACCCATTCAGAGCTTGCCCCACATGTGGCCCATACATATACAGCCACCAAACTAGATAAGATGGATGAAGCAAAGTAGTGCAGGCCGACAGGAACCTGAGAGACACAGCCAGAATACAGCAAATACATAGGCGAAGGCCACTGTTAAACCACTGAACTGAGAATGGGACCCCCGTTGAAGGAATCTTAGAAAGGACTGAAAGAGCTTGAGGGGGCTTGAGACCCCATATGAACAACAATGCCAACCAACCAGAGCTTCCAGGGACTAAGCCACTACCCAAAGAAGATACATGGACTGACCCTGGGCTCCAACCTCATAGGTAGCAATCAATAGCCTAGTAAGGGCACCAGTGGAAGGGGAAGCCCTTGGTCCTGCCAAGACTGAACCCCCAGTGAACGTGATTGTTGGGGGGAGGGCAGTAATTGGGGGAGGATGGGGAGGAGAACACCAATAGAGAGGAGGAGGGGGAGGGGTTAGGGGGTTGTTGGCCCAGAAACCGGGAAAGGGAATAACAATCAAAATGTAAATAAGAAATACCCAAATTAATAAAGATGAAGAAAAAAAGAAAATAGCTTAATATATTAACTTATATGAAAACAATTAAAATCTGACTATGAACTGTTTATGTTGGACCCAAAGTAAAAGCATGCTTTTCCACACACACACACACACACACACACACACACACACACACACACACACACACACACACACAAAAAAAAAAAAAAACTTGCACAGCTTCTGTAAGGCAAAGGACATAGTCAATAGGACAAACAGCAACTAACAGATTGGAAAAAGATCTTTACCAATCCAACATCCAATAGAGAGCTAATATCTAATATATACCAGGAACACAAGAAGTTAGACTCCAGAAAACTAAATAATCCTATTAAAATATCAGGTACAGAGCTAAATAACGAATTCTCAACTGAGGAATCTTGCATGACCAAGAAGCACTTAAAGAAACCTTCAACATCCCTAGTCTTCAAGGAAATACAAATGAAAACGACCCTGAGATTCTGCCTCACACCAGTCAAAATGGCTAAGACAAAAAACTCAGGTGACAGCAGATATTAGAGAGGATGTGGAGAAAGAGGATCACTCTTCCATTGTTGCTGGGATTGCAGACTGGTACAACCATTCTAGAAATCAGTCTGGAGGTTCCTCAGAAAATTGGACATTGAACTACCTGAGGACCCAGCTTATACCCAAAAGATGCCCCAACATATAACAAGGACACATGCTCCACTATGTTCATATCAGCCTTATTTATAAAAGCCAGAAACTGGAAAGAACCCAAATGTCATTAAATGGAGGAATGGATACAGAAAATGTGGTACATCTACACAAAGGAATACTACTGAGCTATCAAAAACAATGACTTTATGAAATTCTGAGGCAAAAGGATGGAACTAGATAATATCATCCTGAGCAATGTGACCCAGTCCACTGCTGATGGGATTGCAAATTGGTGCAGCCACTTTAAAAGCAGGATGATGAATTTTAAATAAATAAATTATCTCCCATATGACCCTGCAATACTACTTCTTAGCCTATACCTAAAAAGGTCTTGACATTCTGTACTGCATATTCTTTTTCACCCGTGTTCATTGCACAATATTCACAGTAACTAATAAGTGGAAATGACCTAAATGATCCTCAGCTGATTAACTAAGAGTGACAGCATCTTTTTTTTTTTTTTTTGGTTCTTTTTTTTCGGAGCTGGGGACCGAACCCAGGGCCTTGCGCTTCTTAGGCAAGCGCTCTACCACTGAGCTAAATCCCCAACCCCATACAACATCTTTCTAGTACACCTTGTATTTTATTTAGATGAAAGGAAAAATAAAATCTTGACATATTCCTGTAAATAAATGAAATTTGCCAATATTTGCTCAGGCAACTAAGAGCCAGGAAGAAAAATACCACAGCTACTCCCTAACTAGAGATACCTAAATCCAAATCTTTGGGTGTAAATATAATCTACAGTTACTCCAGAAATCAGAACAATAAAAATTGATGATGGAGTTGAGCATCAACTTTATAGAGTGGGATAGCAGGTGTGATGAAGGGGGAAATAGGAAAACTGGAGGTGCTTTCATTGGAGACAAGGGAAGGATATCAGTGAGGAAAGAGATGTACAGTACAGAGGGGGAATACATATGAGTAAGTACATTTGAAAAAAACATAGGGAAGCGTATTATTTTATGTTTACCTAAAATCACACTCATGCGCGTGCACACACACACACACACACACACACACACACACACACATACTGAACAACTGATACAACCGATGGTGGGATGAAGACCCACACTTTCTCCATCTACAATACAACCAGTCCACCTCAGGCTCAGGGAATGTTTTGGATGAAGATATAAGAATGTTCTTAGAGGGGCTGGAGAAATGGCTCAGTGGTTAAGAGAACTGACTGCTCTCCCAGAGGTCCTGAGTTCAATTCCCAGCAACCACATGGTGGCTCACAACCATCTGTAATGAGATCTGATGTCCTCTTCTGGTGTGTCTGATGAAAGCTACAGTGTACTCACATAAATAAATAAATCTTAAAAAAAAAAAAAAAGAATGTTCTTAGAGCAAGAGGACAAGGAAGTCAGCAGTGATATTGTGTCATCTATGAATGCCAGGAAAGTAGCATCATGAAATGTCAAAAATGTACTTGCAAAAAGAAGAACCAAAAATGATAGATAATTGTTTGCATACCAATGTGGACTGGGGAAATTTCAGGGGATCCCACTCTTAGATAAAAAGCTCTAAGCAATTAAAGATTGGTAAGAACAGATCTGATATGGATAGTTCCCCTACTCTGTAGAGTAAGGGAGAGAAAGACAGACAGACAGACAGACAGACAGACCAAGACAGAGAGACAGAGATGGATTTAATTTGATAAAAAAAGCAGAGGGAACATGGAAATAGTTGAAGGGAGATGGAACGAATTGTGTAATTATGGAACTTCAATATGAGATCCTAAAAAATGAAATAAAATAATTCAAAAAGTATCATTTTTTGCAGTTAAATTTATTTTTAAATGAATGTTTATAAAATATGAAAATATATAAATACATGTACACAATATGATGGGTTATTGAACATGGGTATATAGAAACATGTCATCTTTACTATTTGTTAACATTGTTGACGTGAAACAATATGGGATAATATGCATATAGAAAATTAAATTTGAAATTTATAATAATAAAAATTGTGAAAGTGTCCTAGAACATGTGTAAAAATTGACAATTAGATTAAAATGAATAATATCAATTCAAACTAAGTGTTTATGGGGAATCTTGCTCTAACAAATAGTCCTCACATTATTAATTCTAACTACATAAATGTTTTTCTTTCAAGTATTTTCTTCAATGCAATACTGACATCCTTATTCCTCAGGCTATAGATCAAGGGGTTCAGCATGGGCACAACAATGGTGTAAAACACAGAGGACACTTTCCCTTGGTCCATGGAGCTGACTGATGATGGCTGAAGGTACATGAATGCTAAAGAGCCAAAGAAGAGAGCAACAGCCAAGATGTGGGAACTGCAAGTGCTGAAGGCTTTGGATCTGCCCTCAGTGGAGCGAATGCGGAGGATGCTGGCTATGATGAAGATATAGGAAGTAATAATGGTTAAAATTGGGACAAAGATGTTCAGTGTCCCAAAAAATAGAATAAGCATTTCATTGATATAAGTACTAGAACATGCAAGCTTCAAGAGGGGAAGAAGATCGCAGAAATAGTGGTTGATCACATCTAATTTGCAGAATCGAATTCTAACCATTAAACCTGTGTGAGCTGATGCACAAACCACACCAATAATGTACACTCCTGAAATTAGGGAGATGTAAATTTGATAGGACATGGTTACATTGTAAAGCAAGGGGTTACAGATGGCAACATAGCGGTCATATGCCATTGCAGCTAAAATGTAACATTCTGCAATTGCAAAAATGAGGAAGAAGTAGAGCTGAGTCATGCATCCAGGGTAGGAGATGATGTTCTTCTCTGTCACAAAGTTCACCAGCATTTTAGGGGTAACGACTGTGGACTGACAGAAGTCAATGAAGGACAGACTGCTGAGGAAATAGTACATGGGTGTGTGCAGGTGAGAACTGAGTCCAATCAGTAAGATCATGCCCAGGTTTCCTGCTACAGTGATCAGATAGATTCCAATGAAGAGGAGAAAGAGGGGCAGCTGGAGTCCTGGCTTCTCTGAGAGCCCAGCCAAGAAGAACTCAGTAACTGTGCAGTGGTTTCCTGCTGCCATGTCCTCCATTCAGAACCTGAAGGAGTAAAAACAACAGCAACAACGATGACAGCAACAAAACAAACAAAAACAAAACAAAAAACATAAGGCTGTTAAAGTGACTTTAGTTTTCTTTTCCATGTACACAAGGTCCCCAAATAAATTATTTCTCTCCTTAGAACACCTTTGTTCTTTCTGTAATTATTTTAAGTGGATAACTAATTTTTTTAATATTAATTTTAAACATATCCTTAAAAATTAAAGAATGCATTTAATATAAAATACTATCACTAAGTTCAGGTTCTTAAAAATTTGTATGTTCAAAGCAATGTCTCTAAGGTGACACTTAGAGTGGGTATCAGTGAGGGTAAGTGGCATGCAGCCTTGAGGAAGCAAGCTCTGCATAAAAACAGGGAATGACTACCCAAAAATATCATTTCTCCAGTCGTTCTACAAAGCTCTTTTTTCAGTTTCATTTTTTCTAATTCTTAAAAAAAAAACATTAATTCTTTAAATTTCCAAATATGAAAATTAATTGAATCTAGAGTCACCATTGCATTTGATTCCAAACACGTGGTGCTACTAGAATTGAGTACTAGACACGTGGTGCTACGAGGGCGTGGTTTTGGTTTGAGAACCAGTTAACACAAACAGGATCATTAGTGGTCGAATGGTGAGTGACGACAAGAAGACAAAGTGTTCATATTCAGTACTATCGCTTACTAATAACGCCCCTGAATGGTGTAAGGTACCTTTTGTTACTTGCTATGTAAGCAAATAAGCATTACTGGCATCCAATTGCTGCAATATGATTTTTGTGTAGTTAGTTCCTATTGACATCCTGTCAAATGAAAAACTGGCTATTTCTACGTATTGCAAATAGAGACACAGACTCAGATCAGTTATTACTTTTCCCATTTACATGTTGGGACCTAAGAAGGATGCAATGCAAAAACACCTAAATTGAAGGAAAAATATAATTATCTCCTATCTTACTGAACTGTAAACAAATTTATCACTGTGTACACACAGTAAATTCCAAACTAGATTACAGCTTAGTCATTAAACGGTCAAACATTCAAAAAGTTTAAAAAATGGAAACATTTACGTCTTTCATAGATAACAACTTAAATCTTAAGAAAGCTCACAGATTTAAGTAGATAGAGCAAGATAGAAATTCTTGAAGATTACATGGAATAAATTATTGACATTTGAAAATATTGAAAATGTCTTAAAATCTCACACACAAATTTTTAAAAGAGGCAAAATATACAATAATTCTAATTATAAAACAAGACAGGCCAGAAATAATCTAAAAGTCAAAAATCAGAATATTTGTGAACAATTCTCTTCTTAGAAAGACGTACTCAATGAAATCATGATTCGCAGCAGCGGTGGAGGAGCAATGACCCATAAAAAACTGGCATGAACATAATTATAGATTTGATATGTATAGAGGATCTAACACTTCCTTTCCCCACTGTGAGATATGGAGTGTTAATAGTTTCTAGAATGGAACAGATATTGTCTTGAATTGTATACTTACTAATAAAACTCCATATTCCAAAAGATAGTTTAAATATATAGTCATACAGATAACCTATTTAAAATAAATGGATAAAAAAGGAAAAAGTCATAAATTTGGGATAGAGACATGTAAAGAGGAGGGAGTGTATTATGGGATACTGGACATAAAAAATTAGTTTATGGCTGTTCCAACAATGTCATGTTTTGTTAAAGAAATCAAATCCCACAGACTTATGGATAGTTTTTATAATAATCCAGTTAGTAAATTTCACATATAAAGTCATAATATTTTAGACAACAAGGCATAGCATTGAAAAATTAAAGCAACTTTTGTCTGCTTTGGCTCATTTCAGAATCTACAACAAAAAATAAACATAATCTAATGTTAAAAATATATATCTTAAAGGTTACAAATAATGGAACCTGGAAAATCTATATCATGCTTAAAACAAAGCTTTCTCCTTGAATACCTATATATTAACCATGTACATACACTGTTGGTGGGTACTTTAGCGTCTTTTCAGAATACAGTAATTTATTATAATTATTTGTTTTTATGATGTGTGTGGGCGTGCACAGTTATATGCTGTAGCACACATGTGAAAGCCAGAGAATATCTTGGAGAGCTTATTTTATCCTTCTACCATGTAATTTTGTGAGTATAGAACTCAGGTTATGAGGATTGTGCAGGAAGTGCATTTAGCATCTGAGTCATCTTCTCTGCCCAGTTAGTGCCTTAATTACTAAAAGAGGAATGCATGTGGTTACTATTCAATCAGATCTAAAACACATATGAACATGAAATGTGTATTGATTTATGTATTTCCACCAATGATATTTATGAAAGTCCTGTAAGATGACTATAACATAAATAACAGTTTACCAATGCAAACATGTAAACACTGATGAAGTAAAGCAGAAATTACTATAGTTTCTATTTACATTCTTGGCATTGTCCCCATGAGATAACTGAATCTCCACAGAACAGCTCCAGTTTAATTTCCAGGTTTTCTCAAAACCAACTGCAAAGCTGTAAATAATTTGCTTCTATTCTATTTCTAGGCTTGCTGACTTTTAATAGTATATCTCCTTTCCACATTCTGTACTCTGCAATGTTAAACCAGTGCCATTACATCCTCACACATTATACTTGGAAGATATGTTTTATTGTATAGACTGGTAGTTTTTACAACCATTAAAATATTCTCACATTATCCTTCATCTCTCAAAATATATTTAATATAGGGCTCCTAACCTGTGTCAAACCTCATAAAAAGAAATAATTTCAGTAGGATGTAGAGAACTAAAATGACTACAATACTTAGAACAATACTGTTAAATTATAAAACATCAAAATAATTGTGCATTTGAGAGCCATTAGAATAAGATTTAGTAAAATCAGTCTAATGCGATTCCCTCCTCCTCCTCCTCCTCTTCCTCCTCCTCCTCCTCCTTCTTTTTCTTCTCCTCCTCCTCCACCCCTCCTTCTTCTTCTAATTCTCTCTCTCCTCTCTCTCTCTCTCTCTCTCTCTCTCTCTCTCTCTCTCTCTCTCTCTTTCTCTCTCTCTCTCTCCCTCTCCCCCTCTCTCTCTCTCTCTCTCTCTCTCTGTCTCTCCCTCCCCCCCCCCCTCTCTCTCTCTCTCTCTCTCTCTCTCTCTCTCTCTCTCTCTCTCTCTCTCTCTCCCCTTGCTCTCCCTCATCTCTTAAAATATTGCTGAAATATTAAGGTAATGACAAAGACCTTAGACACTGCAACAGTAAACTATAAAGTCATTCTGCTTTAAAAATCTCACAACCTAAATCTACCATATTTGTATACAGTATTTAAAATTAGGTTCTAAATATGTGATAAAATTTACTGACAAAATAAAACTGGGAGGATAAGGCAATAAAACATAAGTGAATTGAATATTATCACATGTCGATGGGTTTGCACTAAGTACATAAATATACCAATAATTACAGTAATAATATGCAATGAGCAAAATTTGAGGAAAATCACAACCCAAAAAAATTGAATGGCATTAGCTGTATTCAACACAAAAATGTAATATTAATTATTTTATATTTTATTATTCATAAAGATATTTTTACTATTAACATATTCCTATGTATATAGATTTAATATAGTAGGTTCTCTGAAATTTGATTTTGCTTGTAAGACACCTTATGATACCCCAGTGGTTATTAGGATAAACTAAAAATACCAAATATGTTATTCTAAAGCATAGCTGTTTGGTATGCTTCTTTAGTGGGGCTATAAAATCTGTAGCATAGAAGAGAAGGCCTAATCTTGTAACTGATATTAATTACTTGCAGTAAACATTTCATAATAGAAACTGCAGAAAAGGAGTTGCAAGGAGTCTAATATTATGCACGCTTTTCCTTTCTGAATCAAAATTAAGTTGGATATCAGCCATAGTAAAGTATGCTTCTTATGACCAACCTGCCTTCAAATTTACTATCGTATCAGGTATAGATGATAAAAAGAACCAAAGAAATGGATCCACATATCAAGAAAATTCTTTAAAACTTTACAAATTAACTATGAGTATATAAGTTTTGGTGTGAAAAATACTTTTTCAAATCCATGGTGATTTGATGCAAGCCATTTGAAAACAGCAAGGCATAAATCCTTACTAAATCAGTGAAGCCCACATATCCTTAGATGATACGTAAGGAAATGGATATCAATTATAAATCAATTATAAATATGCATTGGCTATAGTGTGATGATTTCTATAATTAGGCAATACACATTAGAATTCAAATACATGCAATGAGACCATCAGGAAAGATTCAGATTGTGTGGAGCTATTGAGATTTGCCCTTTATTCTAGATACGACTGTTTGTATCTAGGAACTAGAAACAACATCTCTGACCTACTCCTCCCATTAGGCTGTAACAATAAGACCATGAGGAAATGTTCAAGCGGTTAGAAGTACTATCTATATACATGGATGCATGGCCTGTGGGCTATGACTTCAATGGCAGATACCTCCTTTAAAAGAAGAACATTAGAAGAATAAAAATCATCCTGATATTAGTTTTTCTTAAGTAATAGGGTGATTTGTTGGGAAAAGGAAGCAGAAGAAAAGTGAGTTTTATTTTATGTTTTATATAAAAGACATTTTAACTGCATAAATACTAATTAAGATAGGGAAACAGGAAGCTGATTCCTAAGCATAGAATATTTCGATCAGAGATGAGGAAAGAACTATCTGATTTTTAATCTCAATTTTCTCATAAAGGTTTACTTGATGCTAAATCCCCTTTAGAAATTAAAACATGGAAAGATTCTCCATTTCATCATAATTAATTGGAATGTCCTTGTGGATTCTAAAAATATACTTGTGAGCCACGGCAGAACACAGGTCAATGACTGTACTTTCAGTGACTTGAAAATTAACAGGAATATTTTATAAGCTTTTAACATTGCTTTCTGAATTATTTAATTAATAAATAAATTCCTGACTTTCACACTGGCTCTTCTCATCACTTTTAATCACATTTAATCACATTTCTGGATGAACATACTCACCCTACTTCTTTCCAAAGTCTCAGTACCAAATATTACTTGCCACTTGCCAAATCACTAATACCGATGTGGGGGTCACATGTGCTAAGCAAGCACCCTACGTCATCAGTGCTAGGAGAATAAGATCTCAGTCTCAATTTTTCAAGTTGTTCTAATGAGAAGCTGACATCTCCAAGTGCTTCTTCGGTTCTCGAGTTAGCAAAAGACTCACCTTTAACAATCTTCTGACCAGATCTGCTCGTTATTCTCTGAAGGATACCCTAGACTTATATATGCCAGCCCCAAATATAATGGCAGCACAGTTTCTAAGGATTTCCAACTCTCATGAAGCAAACTACTAAAGAAAAGAGAAGCAAATCGTATTTCCCAGTTGGTTAATTTCTTATTATCAAACTTTATACATTGGTGGTAATGATATACAGAGTTTGTCTTAATTAAAAGAAATATTTTTCCATCTTTATTAAATTGGGTATTTCTTATTTACATTTCAATATTCCCTTTCCCAGTTTCCATGCCAACATCCACCTAACCCCTCCCCCTCCACTTCTCTATGGGTGTTCCCCTCCCAATCCTCCCCTCATTACCGCCCTCCCCCCAGAATCCTGTTCACTAGGGGTCCAGTCTTGGCAGAACCAAGGGCTTCCCTTTCCACTGGTGCTCTTACTAGCCTGTTCATTGCTACCTATACAGTTGGAGCCCAGGGTCAGTCCATGTATAGTCTTTGGATAGTGGCTTAGTTCCTGGAAGCTCTGGTTGGTTGGCATTGTTGTTCATATGGGGTCTCAAGCCCCTTCAGCTCTTTAATATTTTAACAAAATAATCTTAGTAGAATTTCAATTCTTATAAGCTTCTGGACAGGATCAATGTTGATTCTAGCCATTAGGATGAATCAGAGCCATTCCAACAGTTACATCTCACTAAAAACAAAACTAGAGAATTTAAAACAATAAACCAATTTACTTTTCACAAATCCAAATGTGTAATTTATATATTTTAGACTCCAACAACAGCTAGACAAATAGATGAAATAAAGGCCAAGATCAATATAACTTAAGAAACCTTATTTATTTTGACAGGTATATGATCGCATGAAATGAAGGTGCACATGCATGTATGCACAAGCATCTGAAAGACAGAGACAAACTCTGGTGTTCTTACTTAGGCTGTCCACTATTTGATGCAAGTCTTCTCCCTGCCCAGGAATGAACCAAGTAGTGTAGTGTGGATGACCAGCAAACTCTAGCAATCTGTCTCTATCTCCTGAGTCCTTTGCTCATCATAGCCAGCCATGCCTACTTTTGAAAATAAAATTTTGAGATTCAACTGAGGTCCTGATGCTTATAAAGTAAGCACTTTTAGCAAATGAATTGTGTGTATATATATATATATATATATATATATATATATATATCATGATATTTGTGCCTTATTGATCTAAATGTTGTTTTCTTTTCTCTTTTTATCTTCATTAACTTGAGTATTTCTTGTTTACATTTCGAATGTTATTCCCCTTCCCAGTTTCTAGACCAACATCCCCCTAACCCCTCTCCCTCCTCTTCTATATGGGCTTCCCCTCCTCATCCTCCCCCCATTACCACCCTTCCCCCAACAATCACGTTCACTGGGTGTTCAGTCTTGGTAGGACCAAAGGCTTCCCCTTCCACTGGTGCTCTTACTAGGATATTCATTGCTACCTATGAGGTTGGAGCCCAGGGTCAGTCCATGTATAGTCTTTGGGTAGTGGCTTAGACCCTGGAAGCTCTGGTTGGTTGGCATTGTTGTTCATATGGGGTCTTGAGCCCCTTCAAGCTCTTCCAGTCCTTTCTCTTATTCCTTCAACGGGGGTCCCGTTCTCAGTTCAGTGGTTTGCTGCTGCCATTCGTCTATGTATTTGCTGTATTCTGGGTGTGTCTCTCAGGAGAGATCTACATCCGGTTCCTGTCAGCCTACACTTCTTTGCTTCATCCATCTTATCTAATTGGGTGGCTGTATATGTATGGGCCACATGTGGGGCAGGCTCTGAATGGGTGTTCCTTCTGCCTCTGTTCTAAACTTTGCCTCCCTATTCCCTCCCAAGGGTATTCTTGTTTCCCTTTTAAAGAAAGAGTGAAACATTCACATTTTGGTCATCTTTCTTGAGTTTCATGTGTTCTGTGCATCTAGGGTAATTCAAGCATTTGGGCTAATATCTACTTATCAATGACTGCATACCATGTGTGTTTTTCTGTGATTGGGTTATCTCACTCAGCATGATATTTTCCAGTTCCATCCATTTGCCTAAGATCAAAGCAGTGGACACATTTTGTTGTGACTGTCACAGTTCGCTTCAGCTGTTCACCTGACACACACCAAGAGTCACCTGGAAAGAGGACATCTCAAAGTTCATATTGGTCTGTGGCTGTGTGGGTGAAGCATTTTCTTAACTGTTAATTCATTTATAGGCATGCGTGCCCAGTTCACTGCGTGCAGTGCAGTCAATATGTAGGTAGGCCAGAGATATATGGGGACAGTAGCTAAGCAATACAGAGGGTGTATGCCAGTCACCTGTCCTCTTACTCTCCGTGGTCTCTGCTGTAGGTTCCTGATGAGTTTGTGGCATGAACCTGTGCTAAGATGAACCTGGAAGTGTTTAATGATAAAATCACTTTCTTCCCCAAATAGCTTTTGATCACAGTTTTTAATCACAGCAACAGAAATCAAAGCACAGTGTGTGTGTGTGTGTGTGTGTGTGTGAGTGTGTGTGTGAGTGTGTGTGGGTGTGTGTGTGTGAGTGTGTGTGTGTTTATGTGATTGTGCTATTGTGTATGTATGTATGTATTATGTATTATGTATTCATTTACTTATGAATCAATGTGTGCATATGTGTATAATTCAGATATTAAAGTTCTCATTAGGGTACCCCACTAAAAGGTAAAATATCAAATAACATACAGGCACTTTTCTAGTATCTCCACACATAAAAAGTTGTTTTTATTTCCACCAAGTGTTTATATTTGAACTTTTGTAAAAAAAATTTGCAGTGGGCTAGCTCCTGTCTTCTTTCTCTTTTGGTTCATCTTGAGGCAGAGGAAGAAGAATATCCAGCAGAGGTAAGACTTGGTCTCATGAGATATTTAGGGTTGCTGTATAATAATAAAACTTTTACCTGCCTTCAGTCTAAGTCACTTTGCTCCAGCAGCTGACCAGACTTCTGAGTTCCTCTTAAGTGAGAAACCGTTTAGCAATTCTTCATAAAACAACAGGAGATTAAGTAAAGTAGCCTTTGCTCTCTTCCTGGGAACTGCAATGGCTCTAATTTTCAGCCTGCTACTTAAAGTCTCAGGAACAAAATTAAAGGACACTTGAAGAGTGATTTTAGCCTTTATTTCTAAGTTGTAAAAAAGTTTCCTACGAAAATGCTCTATGATAAAGTGAAAAAGGCCTTGTGAGAAAAGGGGATAAGAGGTCTAAGTTAAAAAGAGACCATAAAGCAGAACCAGAAAAAGCCATTGGAGAAGTAGTAGTCCTAGTTGTTGGTATTAGAGATGCCAGAAACATTAGATACCCACTGTGGACAGGGTCACATGTGTAGTGGAGTCTCTGAGACAAGTTGTGGGTTTTGCATGGTATAGTCAGAAAGGTAGGACTGTCTAAGCTCTTGGGAACTCGAAATATCAAAAGTGAGTCAGGTTGTTGGACATCAGGCTCTTGGCACCTTAGACTAGCTTTACTTTGATCTAATTATAACTGCATTCTGGTTCTTCATTCTTAACATAAGGAAGCTATTGCACTTTTATTTTAAAAGAGCCCACAATTAAGAGATCTTAATTTTCAAAGTATTTTGAACATTTAATATATCATCGGTTAACCTTCTTGAGATCTGTGGAATGTATCCTGCGCATTCTGAAAATTTTTGACTAATTTCCACTTATTAGTGAGCACATATCATGCATGTCCTTTTGGGATTGAGTTACCTCACTCAGGATGGTATTTTCTAGTTACATTCATTTGCTTGCAAAGCTCAGGATGTCCTCATTCTTTTTTCATTATGAATATTCTATGTATTTATATTTTAAATGTTATCCCCTTTTCTGGTTCCCCCATCTCCTATGCTCCCTTCTGCTCTTTCTAAGAGGATGCTCTCTTTCCCACACACCCAATCCAGGATCACCATGCTAGCATTCTATTTTACTACCTATCAGACGTTTTATACTATAATATTTTCTATACTATACGTTTTATACTATAATATTTTAATATTAATAATATTAAAATTATGTCATTTATTAACATTCACATAGCCTTGTAGAGAATCTCAGAGAAATATACATTCAATGCACCTATGAATCTGCATGCATATGTGTGTGCTTGCGTTATACATTAATAAGTTCACAGCTGTAGGGCAAAACCTTATAAATAAAGATACAGAGAATGATTGAATTATAGTTTGAATAAAAATTGGTTCCCACTAACTAATGTGTTAAAAGTTTGTGACAGACAGCCTCACCACTGCAGGAGGTGGTAGAAACCTGTAGAAGAAGGGCACATCTGGAGAAAGACTGTCTTTAGGGATCTCCCTTTGAGGAATGCACAGGATCCTCTTCTTTGCTCCCTTTCTACTTCCCGACTAACACAATGATCATACACCCACGTGATGCTTTATTTCAGCTAGAGCCTCGAAACAATGAGGCTGGCAATAATGCACTGTGTCCTCTCAAAATGGGAGACAAAGAATTCTGCCCTCTGGTAGGTTTCCATTAGCATTGAAGTCACAGTGATAAAGTAAAAATAAAATCAGTATCAAGAGCAGGCTAATGTCCTGATAATCTGATTAACACTGAAATGGGTCTAAGAAAAGAATTTGCAAGAGTTTGGAGATGTGGACTAGAGACACAGAAGTCTGCGAGCAGGGAAATTATAACATGGTCTCAGAATTCAAGAATGGCAATGGAAGTGTGGACAGGAAAGACTGTGTTAATGAACTTTAGTTTTATTGGGAATTGTGCTACAGGGCATTTATATTGGATTCTGGAAAGAACTTGACTTCAGTTTGTCCATGTTCTCTGGTCTTGCCTGTTACCTGCACTGAAAACTGAATGAGAGGGATAGAGAGGTCAACGTCAGAAGACCAGACACTAGCATTCATCAGGAGGAGAAATTTGCCAGGTTATCAATGAATGCACAGTCTTCAGCCATCTGAAATGAGAACGAGATTGATCAGGCCCTTTCCCCTTCCATCCCTTTATCCTACAAAGCCTGATAACCCTAGACAGTGACTGAGCACTCTATCAGTTCTGGAGAGTCTGTCTGCGCTACAGGAGCTCTGACATTGTTATTTCTCTAAAATTCCCCATGTGGGAGGAATATGTTTCTTTTTAAAATTTACCTTCTGTGTTTGATCCCTGAATTTTTTCTTAATATTATGTAATTAACACATAATTACATAATTTCTCCCCTACTCTCTTCCCTTCAACCCCTCCATGTCTGATGTCCCCCACATCTGGGATTTGTAGCATCCTACCTTTTAAGCATTGTTACTTATACATAAGCGAGTCAATACATAAAGACAACTAGCATAGTCTATTCAGTGTTCCTGACGAGTGTTATTTTTCTCGGTGAGATGAGTTACATATTGGATTAACAGGGAACTCATTCTTGGGGAAGATTAATTCTTCATCTCTTGTCAGTGCTTAATTGTCTTTAGACATTGTAGTAGTGGTGACTAGATTTCTTTATTCAAACAATGAAAAAAAAGAACCACAAACAGAAGCATTCAGAGTAGCTAGGGTGGTTATCCAGTTTTCAAGATTCTGCCTCTCGAGCTAAGAACAAGAGCCAACAAAAGCTCCAAAAGTCTTACATGCACTACCAAGTCCCATACAAATAATATAAAGACACTTGACATAAATCTTAGTAAATCTTTTAGTATTGTTATTTCACTCCACACTTGCATGTATATAAATCATCTAATTATTCAGTTCCAGGGTTAATATTCTGCAACTTAAATGAGAAGTGTTAGGATAAAGCAATAGAAAGGTACCTTGGCAGGTTGGGGGCCAAGATGTGCTACTAAAAGATCATTCCAAGAAATAGACCTAACACAAGAGGTTTAGTGGGGGAGCAAAGAGAACAAAATATCATCTTGAAATAGGAAGAGAGAGAGAGAGAGAGAGAGAGAGAGAGAGAGAGAGAAAAAGAAAAAGAAGGAGAGGGAGAGAAGACAGAGGAGGAAGAAAAAGGAGAAGAAAGGAGAGAGAGAGAGAGAGAGAGAGAGAGAGAGAGAGGAAAAAGAAGGAGAAGGAGGAGGAGGAAGAAAAGAAAGGAGAGAGAGAGAGAGAGAGAGAGAGAGAGAGAGAGAGAGAGAGAGAGAGAACAGAAAGAGCAATCTGAGAGGGCCAGGGCCTTTTAAAAGAGGTGCCTGTCACTAGTAGAAATGCACTGCATCTGGCAGGGAAGGGCAAAATGACATAGGCTGAGTCACTTAAAGGCAGGCTTGCATACCACACCTGATTTACAACAAGAAGTGTAAGAAAGAAATACATTAATTTCAAAGTCATAATTCAAGGAGGCTGGAAAAGTACCACATTAACATTATACAGAAAAGGAAAACTTATTAAATGTTATGTGAAGAATAACTTAAACCACTCAATAAAAGCAGTCATTGTATACTTTAGAAGACAGGAATGAAAGGTTTAAGACTTTATTGCCACCTGCTAGAATAAATGATACTTCCTGATAAGTGAAACAAGATTACAATGAACTGGAGCAGTGTGAGTTAGAATATGGAAATTTTCTTTAAAAATGAAATTTTACCACATGGGTAAATGATGAAGTTAGATAGGGAAGACTTCGATGTGGAAGAAGTCACTTTGTAGTTTAAAAACCCAGTAGAGCCTTTAAAACAGGAAACTGTTACCCCTGTGTTATTATCTTCAAGTTGAAAAAAATAGCTTTTAAGTGTTCTTCATAAATATTTATAGAGGACCATCCATACTTTTATATTTTCCAAGAAATCTGCATATAAACTTCTTTCTCTATTCCTTCTTGTCAAATTAATAAAACCGTAATGACCCTTGGCCAAGAGAGGGTTTGCTTTGTTGTTTCTTTTTTTTTTTTTTTTACCCTAACGCTCAGAAATTTTCACTATCCACCAGGTGGCAATAGTGTACAGTAAGTGGAATACAGAGTGCAGAGCAACCCAAGAACTCTAGGGAACTGTTCAGGAATAAAAAACACAGATCCAAGACTATCAGTAAATATAAGGACAGGGAAATCACAGCTAACATCTTAGTGTAGGGACAGAGAACAGAATGAAACAGAAATTCCAGGGGTGATTTCAACAGGCTGAAGAGCCTCCATACCTTGTGTTTTCCATTTTTGGGGGCACAAATAGCAAAGGGTATGTAGAATGCCCCCAAAACAAAACAGAAATGTATCATCTGCTAGAGTCTGAGAAGCATTTCTAGGGAGAAACTGTAGAATTCTTCTCGTATTTGCTACATCAAAACGAGTAGCAAATCCAATTTCCAGTACCTGAGTTCTAGCAATTAAGCCTTCTGTTGATGGTATGGTGGATCACAGTGATGGGGATGGTGCCTTCCAGATGCATTAGATTGTGGAACCTGCTTGGTGTCACCAGCACGACCTAAGTATTATGTTGTCCTGGTGACAACAAGCAAGCTGCTTCAGTGGGAGAGGGGAGGAATTTCATGAGTGAAAACATGTTTCCAGGATCCTCAAAATAGCAGCACATTTTTTATTAAATTTCAGAATGGTCGTTATGTTCAGATATCGTTAGTCAGAAAACGACGCTCCCACTTTAATGTTTTTGTGTGAATAAATGAGTGGTATGAATGTAACTGTAAAAGAATGTCCCTTCAAAATATTATGGTTTATTTTTAATTACAGGTACATGTTTGGATGATCGTGGGTGTGTGCACTCAAGGGCACTGGAATTACAGGAGTTTGTGAACTGCCTAACAGGATGATTGAGAATCAGCATTGGGTTCTTGGCAAGAACAGTTGCACCCAATCTCTGAGCTGTGTCTTCAGCACAAGAATGTCATGAGAAAAAATAAATGGCTAAACTTTCCTTGGAATATGGGAAAGATATAAAAACATATAGAGAACAAAGGTGGTGATGTAATCCTGGAACTGTGCTACAAGGAAAGTTACAGTGATCATGCCATCAGTCTATTTCAATAAAGTCTTTCCTTGCAAGTAGAAAGTCTCATGGTAATTATGCATATATGTAGTCATTCATATGTCTATGAGTATACTAAAAAGTAAGACTGTATATTTACATTTCAAATGTTTCCAATTATGCATGCAAAAGTCATACTTTCAAAGTTATGACTACCAGCGCATAAAATTTAAAAATTCGAGAAGCCCAACTATTAAGCATTTCAAATATATCTGAAAATGTATTAATCCCTTATTTAACATAAGTAAATTTCATGCAAAAAGAAGAGTGTCCCAGACTTATAAAGCAAAAGTAATGTGTTTGCTATCTAAAAACCTATTTAAAAGTAACATACGTACTTTTGCAAAGCACATTATGGGGAAATACAGAGAGACAGTGGCCTTCATCGCAGAGTCCAATACCACCCTTGTCTTTTCATTCCAAATTAAAAAAAAAAACACAAAAAACAAAAAAACAAGCATTCATATAACCCCGACACTCATGAGGATACATGCATGTCTTTACTCTATACTTCAACAGCCTCTTTGGTTGTAAAGTTTTGCTTAACAAAGTTCTTCATTTCACATGAATTATCTTCTTCCTACAAACTTGTACAAGGCAACTTTGACATCCTTGTTCCTCAGACTATAGATCAGAGGGTTCAGCATGGGCACAACAATGGTGTAAAACACAGAGGACACTTTCCCTTGGTCCATGGAGCTGACTGATGAGGGCTGAAGGTACATGAATGTTAAAGAGCCAAAGAAGAGAGCAACAGCCAAGATGTGGGAACTGCAAGTGCTGAAGGCTTTGGATCTGCCCTCAGTGGAAGGAATGCGGAGGATGCTGGCCATGATGAAGATGTAGGAGCTGAGGATGTTCAGAGCAGGGACAATAACGTTAAGTGAACTGAAAGACAGTGCTACTACTTCATTGATAAATGTACTGGAGCAGGATTGTTCCAGCAGTGGTAAAAGATCACAGAAGTAGTGGTTTAGGTCATCACCTTTGCAGAAAAGCAGTCTAAGCAGGCAGACTGTTTCACCTGTGGCACAAATCAAGCCTACACTATACACCGCCACCACCATCCAGGAACACACTTTGTAGGACATGGTAACATTATACAGCAAGGGGTTACAGATGGCAACATAGCGGTCATATGCCATGGCAGAAAGCATGTGACACTCTGAAATAACAAATACATCAAATAAGTAAAACTGGGCCATGCACTCTGCATAAGAAATGACACTCTTCACCATGATAAATTTCTCCAGCATTTTTGGAATTATGACACTGGACTGGCAGAGGTCAATGAAAGATAGATTACTGAGAAAGAAGTACATAGGGGTGTGCAGGTGAGGACTGAAGAGGATTAGCATGACCATGCCCAGGTTTCCTAGGAGTATGACTACATAGATTCCTAGGAAGAGGAGGAACAGGGGCAGCTGCAGCTCTGGCTTCTCTGTTAATCCAAGGAAGACAAATTCACTCACAATGGAGTAATTTCCTTCTGCCATTTTCTTCTGAGCCCCTATGCTGAAAGAGATTTAAGTTTTTAAAGACAGGTGATTAATATACTTTGACATTATGAGGTTTCAAATAGAACTTATCTTTTCTGTCAGATATCTTCACTTCCTTATCAATATTATCCCAGTCAGAGCCCAGGGACCCAAATTTATGAGGCATGTATTCGAATATTAGACAAGACAATCATCAATTATACGCTAGGCTGTATGAGTGCTTAATGTAATATCTAAGTGCGAACCACATAGTAATTACTCTAAAAACTTGACATGTGTGTTTCAATTGGTTTGCATGCAAAATTTGCATTCATATTAGAACTCCAAAAGCAAAATAACATTTCATACATTAAGATCATGACAATACCTATAAAAATAAGTGACTAATATACTACTTAGGGGAAAAACAACAACAGCAACAATAAAGAGGCATTCTACTCTATTCACGTTACTCAGTTCCATGCCATGGGTGCTAGTACCAGTAATGGAAAGACAAGATCTAGTTATAAACGAACTGATAGGACTGAAGAATAGAAAAAATTCTCTTTGAATGTTTTGTAGTGTTGTAACAAATCCACAAACAGTAAACACTTCTTACAATTCTATTTACCTAAGGTCACAAAACACAAAACCATCGAAATATAAGTTATATTTCTACAAAATTGAAACAAATAACAGAGCAACTCAGCTAAAATAACATTAAAGTAATGACCTGTATAGGAAAAATAAAGAAAACAAGGAAAACCTATACACTTATAATTGTATGATATGTTAGCTGTTATTACCCACTCCTTACTTGCCTTCCCTGCTTGATCTTCAAGTGGGGTTTCATGGAAATCTAATACAGTAGAAACTTTTTAAAATATATATGAAAGAAATCTAAACTGGAATAAAAAGAATAAGAGAGGGTGGAGTCCTAAATAGATGTCTCTTGCCACCAAATGAAATCTCTGCCAAGGTTGGACTCCAGTTCAGGGGAATGCCGGGAGTTGTAAGGGGGATAGATGGAGGTAACACCCATATGTGGGAGGAGAAGGGGATGGGGGCTTATAGATAGGAAACCGGGAAAGGGAATAACATTTGAAATATAAGTAAATAAATATATCTAATAAAAAAATCAAAAAAATTCCAGTGTTGTACATCTAAACAAGTTGTTAAACAAAAGCATCCCAAATAAATATTCAATTAATCCAGACTATTATGAACACTATTGAATGCTCTCCATAAATTGATGTCATGGCTTTATAGCTAAAGACAAAACCTATATAACTCATTGGACATGAAGAGCACAAGTTGGTGTCTAACTAGAACATTTACCTTTACTGACCAGTGTGAATGATACTGGAAAGTACTATGTACATTATCAAAAAAAAAAAAAAAGTAAAAAGACCAAACCTATGAACTCCAATGGTGATATGCCTGCAAAATATTCAGTTACGATGATAGCACAAAAGCTGTAACTAACCACTAATTTCTTGCCCAACTCCATGAACTGAAACCCATGTATAACACACCCTAGATGGACAGCAATCTGAGATTATATAAGGCAAGGACTTAGGGGAAACTATGTATTCATAATGACATTCTACTATACTCATATTTCAGTGCCTTATGTAACCATTATCACAGAAACTTCCTCCCGCAGTACCTGAAAACAAAACAGACACCCATAGCTGGACAATGTGCAGAGATGAGAGAACTTTGAATCAACTCTAAAAGCTCCATAAATTCCTTTCTTCTCCTCAGTTCTCAGAAACTCTGCAGAAGATGAGTCAGGAAGAATGTGAGAGCCGATGGGAATGGAGGACATCAAGGAAACGTGGCCTTTTAAATCATAGGACTGATGAACATATGAATTCACAGATCCTGTGTTATCATTCACAGGGACTGCACAGGTCTAAGCCATAAGGGGTCTCGGCCTTACATGGGGAGGGGGACATATTCCCTATCCCTAACTACTTCTACTTGATAAACACTTGCAGTGGAAGTATTGGTTTTCTCCTATGAAATCTCACAGGGTATACAAATTACACTTAAGGGCAGGCCAGATGCTAGCAGTAGAAGGCCAACCCAAAATAAACTTGATGGTATTTTTTGAGTTTTAAAATTGTTTTGCTTTGTTTTATCTTTACTTATTTTTTTCCACAATGCTCTGCTGAACTTTTCCCTTACCTGTACACATTTTTTACTTCTAGATTATGATTTCTTATTTTGTTTTTACAGGCTTTCTGTATATATGTGGATGTGTATGTCTGTATGTCTGCATATGTTCTTTGTACCTTTTTTCTGTTATTTGTTTTTCTAGTCTAATCTTGTTTGTTTTATTTTCTCATATTGTTTTTAGATGTGTTGCTGTATTCTAATAAAGAAAGAACGATATGGATTTGGGAGGATGGGGAGGATATCAGAGGAATTTGTAGAGGGATAACTGTAATCAGAATATAGTGTATAAAAAAATCTATTTTCAAAAGTAATGTTAGAAGATTTTGTTGACAAGTGTAAAGGCTTTTTTTTTACATGAATGGGAAGGAATTCTGTGTTGAGGAATTAAATTCATTCTCTTCATGTAGATGGCAGTCATTCTCAACTTTTCCAGTCCAATGGGTTGCCTACATGAACCCTGCTCTTGAATTGCATATATTTACAAGATGTTTCTAAAGCGTTGAGAAGAGTAGACTAACCATCAACAGAAGTTTCAAAAAGTTATATTTTCCCATCAGAAAAAATTATACAAATTATGAAAACCAAGACTATAAGTGATTTTCATAATTATAGCAATATAGAATAAGAAGCTTGAACTGACAGTTATTCCTTTTGTTATCACAATGATTGCGCTTTAAAAATCAATCATACAATTTGATGAAAGAATGATTTTTCAACAAACAGGATGAGAATAATTAAAAGAGTGGCATGGAAAATAATTCCTTAGACCACTTCCTTAAACCAACCACAAAACTTCATTCAAACATCTATCAGATCTCTATGAAAATTCTAAGATGATGTATTTTTATTAAAACCTGTATCTGTTTTATCTTTCATATAGATATCGTAGATAAGATGTCAAAACTATCAGCTTTGATGGAACAAATTATGAATTATTAATTAATGAAATATTTTTTAAAAAATCACTGTAAAACTAGGTCTAAAGATTCAGCAAGATTATATAGAAAATGAAAAAAACAGTACATAAAGTAATATAAAGTGCTTTTATGCGCTATTCCTGATTAAGGATTCATAATCGCATTACAAAGCATCGGTAAGTATTAGAAAGTAAAAGAAGTGGTGTGTCAATTAGAAGCACGCAGATAATTGGAGAACACAGTGCAATATGTTGTGGCAAAATGCAAGTGATAGCTTTTTGGTATTGTCTGGATACGCTCATGGTTGTAGGATTGTAATTTGCATGAGGGTTTTACAACATAGAGAGGTTAAAAAGCATTAGAACAAATGGAATTCAGGTACTCACTTTTTCTCTGCGTGGAATACTCTGTCCACATCAGATGTAAGCTATACTCTGTGCTTTCCAAAGCCAAGAGCTCAGGTTGAAGCTGATGCTGGAGATTCAAAGCAGACTTCTGGCTACCTTTGCTTTTAGCATAGGATACCAGATCTTAGTTTCTACGTGGCTCATATACACATTGTGAGCAAAATATTGTGATTCACCTAATAGCTTCCTCATGCATCAACCCAAAGAACGCACCAGAATTACCTTATGTACACATAATTTTTGATATATAAGCAATGTCATAACTATTTATGAAAGGTGACTCCCTGAAGAAATACTTTCTTCAGGGACGAGCTGGTGGAAAGTAGAAGCAATTAAAAGTTGCTTTTCATCCTTTGTGTGACACTCATCAACTCCCTTGTGTATAATATTCTCTGTGTTGTAAACTGTAGCAATCCTTATGTTAAAGACTAACAATTAAGTCTATCAAGTATGGTTCTTATATTTGTCTAATGGCAATTTCCTATCTAAATATTAATTCACAAAGTTTCTAACTACTCTTTCTATCTATTTGGAGAATTGGTGTTTAGTCATTTTTATTGAGAAAAGAGACATGAAAATGTAACCATACAAATGTTACACACTTAATGTAATTATTTTTTTTTATTGATTCTCATTTCCTACCATGTTTCAGTTCATTTCAAACAATTCTAGGGCCTTTAAATGTATGGTTCTTTAATTTTTCATAACTGGTTTATAACCTGTCTCTTTTACTATAAATTATTTTGTATGTGACAATATAAAAATATCAACAAAAGATTCATAGCCTTAATTACACTTGATTGTGAAGAATTGAAGATTTGTTAGTAAAATAATGAACAAAAGAACTGTCTACCTCTTCCCTTTAATTCTAGATATTGTGTGGGGAAGTTAGACACACATGCACACACACACACACACACACACACACACACACACACACACACACAAATGAAGAAAAAAAAACAGGAGATTAGAAATCAAGAAGGGAAGAAATTAAGAAAGAAAATAAACATCTTTTTGAATTTAATGAAAATTAAGGCACAACATATGGAAACTTGTGGGACACAATGAAAGCAGTGCTGGGGAGAATATGCACTAGCAGCTTAACAACATATCAGAAAGCTCTAGAAGAAGAACAACAACAAAAAGAAGCAAATACACCCTAGAGGGGTAGACTACAGGAAATGATCACTCAGGGAGAAGTCGACCAGGTAGAAACAATGAGAAATATACAAAGAAGCAACAAAACTAGGAGCTGGTTCTTTGAAAAAATAAACAGGATAGATAAACATTTCCCCAGGGTAAGGAGAGGACAAAGAGACACTATCTAAATTAATAAAATTAAAATTGAAAAGGGAGGTATTAAAACAGAAACCAAGGAACTTCAAAAAAAATCACCATATCCTACTACAAAAGTCTACACTCAAAAAACTGGAAAATCTGGATGAAATGGACAATTTTCTAGATAGACACCAGGTACCAAAGTTAATTCAGGATTACATAAGCCATATAAAAAGTCCCATAACTCCTAAAGAAATAAAAACAATCATTAAAATCTCCCAACCAAAAAGAGCCCAGGACCAGATGAGTTTAGTGCAGAATTCTATGAGAACTTCAAAAAAGACCTAATACCAATACTCTTCAAAGTATTACACAAATAGAAACAGAAAGAAAACAACTTAATTTGTTCTATGAAGCCACAGTTATACTTATTCCTAAACCACACAAAGACCCCCCCCAAAAAAGAGAACCTCAAACCAATATCCCTTATTAATATTGACACAAAAATAATAAAATTCTCACAAACCAAATCCAAAAACATATCAAAATGATCATTGTGATCATGTAGGCTTCATTCCAGAGATGCAATGACAGTTCAATATAAGGAAATCCATCAACATAATCTACTATATAAACAAAAAACCACATGCTCATCTCATTAGACGTTGAGAAAGCATTTGAGAAAATGCAACACCCCTTCATGGTAAAAGACTTGGAAATATCAGGAATTCAAGGCCCATACCTAAACATAGTAAAAGAAATATAAAGCAAAACACTAGCCAACATCAAACTAAAAGGAGTGAAACTTGAAGCAATCCTCCTAAAATCAGGAACTAGACAAGGCTGCTCACTCTCTCCCTACTTATCCAATATAGTACTTGAAATCTTAGCCAGCAATCACACAACAAATGAGGTCAAAGGGATACAAATTGTAAAGGAAGAAGTCAAAATATCACTATTTGCAAATGATATAATAAAATACTTAAGTGACCCCAAAAGTTCTAACACAGAACTACTAAGCCTGATAACTTCAGTGAAGTGGGTAGGTATAAAATTAACACGAACAAATCGGTAGCTTTGCTATGCAGGATGAGAAAGAAATTAGGGAAATGACACCATTCACAATAGTCACAAATAACATAAAATACCTCAGTGTGACTCTAACCAAGCACATGAAAGATCTGTATGACAAGAACTTCAAGTCTCTGATCAAAGAAATTGAAGAAGATCACAGAAGATGGAAAAACCTCCAGTGATCAGGGATTGGAAGGATTAATATAGTAAATATGGCCATTTGGTCAAAGCAACCTACAGATTCAATTTAATCCCCATCAAAATTGCAACTCAATTCTTCAGAGTTAGAAAGAGCAATTTGCAAATTACTTGGAACAACAAAACCCAGGATAGCTAAAATTATCCTCAGCAATAAAAGAACTTCTGGGTGAATCACCATACCTGACCTCAAGCTGTATTTTCAGAGGAACAGTGATAAATCTCTATGGTATTGATGCAGAGGCATGCATGTAGATCAATAAACTCGTATTGAAGACCCAGAAATGAACCCACACACCTATGGTCACTGGTTTTAAAATGTATATAAGAAATATTCAAGTTAATAAAAAAAACTGTAAAACTACTTTAAAAAATGCTAAAGTCATCTAGTGGAAATAAGATATCGTTTTCAACAAATGGTGCTAGTTCACCTCGAGGTCAGCATGTAGAAGAATGCAAATGGATCCATTCTTATCACCCTGTACAAAGCTCAAGACCAAGTGGATGAAGAACCTCCATATAAAACCAGATACACTCAAGCTATTAGCTTGAATAAAAAGTGGGGAAGAGCCTTGAACACATGGGCTTTGATGAAAATTTCCTGAACAGAACACCAATGGCTTATGCTCTAAGATCAAGAATGGACAAATGGGACCTCATAAAATTGTGAAGGTTCTGTAAGTCAAAAAGGAAACTGTTATTAGGACAAAATGGAAACCAACAGATTGGGAAAAGATCTTTACCAATCTTACATCAGATAGAGGGCTTATATCTAATATATACAAAGAACTCAATAAGTTAGACTGCAGAGAGCCAAATAACCCTATTAAAAATGGGGTACAGAGCTAATCAAAGAATTCTCAACTGAGGATTATCAAATTGCTGAGAAGTACCTAAAGAAATGTTCACTATCCTTAGTCATCAGGGAAATGCAAATCAAAACAACCCTGAGATTTTGCCTCACATCAGTCAGAATGGCTAAGATAAAAAACTCAAGCGACAACAGATGCTGGCAAGAAAGAGGAATACGCCTCCATTTTTGGTAGGATTGCAAGCTGGAACAACCAATCTGGAAATCAGTCTGGAGGCTCCTCAGAAAATTGGATATAGTTCTTCTATCTGAGGACCCAGCTATACCACTCCTGGGAATATACACAAATTATGCTACAACATATAACAAGGAAACATGCTCCACTATGTTCACAGCAGCCTTTCTCATAATAAACAGAAATTGGACAGTAACCCGTCCAGCGGGTCCAGTTATTCAGGGTCCCGAAGAGGCTTTCTACCTGTAGGTGAATGGGGGTGAAGAGAAGGAGACCAAGCAAAAGTTCCATTGTCAAGGTCTCATTTATTGGGGTGAGCATTACAGCTGTTAAGGCTTTCATGTAGGGGGAGTGACCTTTGTGAAACACAAAGGAAGGAGGGATGAGGGTACCCTGATAGCAGGAGGTGAAGAGGTCATGCGGTGGAGACACCAGGTGTTTGCCCAGGAGACATCTGGTATTTACTCGGCTGAAGCATCCTGTGGTTGTTATCTTCTTGTGCTGTAAATTCATAGGAGAGGCTTTTGTCCAACAATCTCAAGGCTTTATGGCAGTCATTTCAAGGTTGAACATCTGTGGCCATGCAGCCAAGAGTCACGTAGGCATTCTGAGCTATACAGTCACAAAACAGCCAGGCCCAAATCCAAGACGGCTCCCTACATCTCCCCCGTTTTTCTTTTATAAAAGACCATTAGATGGAAGTAGTGGTCTGAGAGAGATCAGACATACCTCACAGAGTGCCCAGCTCGGCCATGGCGAGCTACTCTTGCAGTTAGGACTGCACCCCAATGGCTAGGAATGAACTTATGCTGTAACACACTGTTCTGGGCTATACATGTGTGTTTTTGGGGGGGAGAAACTTGGCAGAGGAGCATTTGACTGGCCCATACGTTTAAACGGGGTGCAGCCACCTCTATCTTAGGATCAACCTCTCAAACCCTAGCCTTATCTGTCATAGGATTACCTTGTCGCCATCAAGGCTCCGTGTCTTAGATTGATCAAGGGTCAGAGGAAGTTGCCCGTCACTGAGGATGGCTACATTGGGTCATCTTTTTAATTCCTCTTACTCAAGCCCAGGGGTGAAAGAGTAGGGGCCAGATGGCATTAATTTAAGAGATTGTGGAAACTGAGCCTCTCCCGATATGTAGTGGGCACCTCATCTTGTTCGTTGTCTCTCTGGTTCTCCTCAGCTGTTCCAGTCTCCAAGCGATGATAATGAACAGAAACAGAATTTCTAGGCAAAGCAGAATCTATTTGTGATTTAATAAAGCGTTTAAGTCGCTGAAAGGCCCAAGGACCAAAGGAAATCAACAAATGTAGGCCAACAAAGGGTCCCAAAATTGAAGGCAGCAGGGTAAAGAGCCATGGGAATGTGGAGAACCAGTTTTTATACCAGGACTCCGTTGTTCTCTCTCCGTTTTTCATTTTTCCAGGCTATCTCTCACTTTTCTTAGACTGTCTTCTACAAGTCCAGTCTTATCTACATAAACACAGCATTCCTCTTTTAAGTCCTCCTTGTTGTAGGAAGAGTAAATCAAGCCCTCTTCTATTTTGCAGTACTACTTTTGAAAGGGGGGCAACAGAATCTTTTAAATTGGCTAAGCCTTCTCTCAATTCAGCTAGGTCCTGGTCAATTGCAGCGCTGAATAAATGATAGCATTGTTGGTTTATGAATGCTGAGTCTTGGGAGTAGTTGTACCAATACGCAATAATTGCGCTTTTGCAAGAAATCAGATATCATTACATAGGTAGTCAGTCCTGATGAACATGCCAGATAGGTATGGTTTGGGGCGAGCAGGTACTCATGATGTTTGTTAACAACCAACGTATGGTTGCATATTTCTAACAGCTGGTGAGGAGGGAGCATATGTTCTCCCAAAATACAACTTTCCACCCCAGATACCTCAGTGAGGGTAAATCTTAAAAAGTCTCCATCTTCCTCCAAGGGCACAGGAATGACTCCAGGGACCCGAACCAGGAGAGCTGAATCTTCATGCTCCCAGGATCAGCATGTCTCACCAGCCACTCAGGCAGCTGGCACACTCCTGTAGCATCCTGTAGAAAAAACACAAAGATTCCCTCTTCCCCATAAAAATACCTGGACAGAATCATGCCAATATGTGGATCTTTCTATTTCACCTAAGCAGAAGTATGCCTAGGTGTAGGGTGCCATAAACACTCAGAGTGTTCCTTGGCATCCAAATTTAAAATTGAAATAAAAGGAGAATTATTTAGCATACAGGGATAACTCCCCTTTTTATTTATTAAGATATAGTTAAGATATTATTTATTAAGATAAGTCCTCGAGGATTAAATTGAGGACACTGAGCACTTGTATTTATAAATTGACTTTTATACCAAATTGTCTCCAGCATTATTGTTTTGGTGATATAAAGAATGAGATTTTTTGACTAATTGTTCCTATGTAAGGCCTATAATCTATCTGGTATCATTGTCCTCCCTTGTTAAGGGGTCCAGGCAATCCAGTTTAAGTTCTTAAATGGCCTATCAAGGAACAATACTTAGTGCTCTTAACCACTAAGCCATCTCCCCAGCCACTCACCAGCTTTATTTACCTAAACATAAGCATTAATTAGAAATGTCAAATTCTGTAAACATGGTCTAGATTTAGCCTTACTTAGAAATCCCTGAGTTGGCAGGGTGAGGCTGGGAGTTGAGATAAGCAAATGGAGTCTTCCTCTTTCTATGAGGGTGTGCTATCAACTCCATTACCATTTTTCAGCATCCTTTATTATATCTCTAATGATACCCCAATAACTGAAAAATGCTGCGGACAGTGGGTCACCAGCTTTCAAGAGCTTATTAATGTCTTGATCCACCTTATTCCAAGTAAGGGGGTGTATATCGGGGCCGCTTAAAACTAACCAAGGAGTTATTCTGAGGTAGTGTCTGTCATTGTCTCTGAAGTGTATTTACTGAATGCAGCAAAATGTTGGATCCTCTTTGCATATCCAGTCTGTTAGTCAATGTCATTTTATTTGGGAATTGAGTGCATTGATATTGAGAAATATTAAGGAATAGTAATTGTTGCTTCCTTTTATTTTAGTATTTAGAGGTGGAATTATGTTTGTGTGTCTCTTTTCTTTTACTTTTCTCACAAGGAGATTACTTTCTTGCTTTTTCTAGTGTGGAGTTTCCCTCATTGTGTTGGAGTTTACCATTGGTTATCATTTGAAGGACTGTAGTTTTGAAGATAATGTGTAAATTTGGTTTTGTCATGGAATATCTTGGTTTCTCCGTCTTTGTTAATTGAGAGTTTTGCTAGATAGAGTAGCCTGGGCTTGTATTTGTGTTCTCTTAAGATCTGTATGATATCTGTCCAGGATCTTCTGGCTTTCATAGTCTCTGGTGAGAAGTCTGGTGTAATTCTTATAGGTCTGCCTTTATATGTTACTTGACCTTTTTCCCTTACTGCTTTTAATATTCTTTCTTCGTTTTGTGTATTTGGTGTTTTGACTATTAGGTGACAGAAGGAATTTCTTTTCTGGTCCAATCTATTTGGAGTTCTGTATGCTTCTTGTATCTTAATAGACATCTCTTTCTTTAGATTAGGGAAGTTTTCTTCTATAATTTTGTTGAGTATATTTACTGGCCTTTTAAGTTGTGAGTCTTCACTTTCTTCTATACCTATTATCCTTAGGTTTTATCTTCTCATTGTGTCCTGGGTTACCTGGATGTTTTGGGATAGGAGCTTTTTGCATTTTACATTATCTTTGAAGGTTATGTTGATGTTTTCTATGGTATCTTCTGCCCCTGAGATTCTCTCTTCTATTTCTTGTATTCTGTTACTAATGCTTGAATCTATGACTCCTGATCTCTTCCCTAGCTTTTCTATCTCTAGGGTTGTCTCCTTTTGTGCTTTCTTTATTGTTTCTATTTCCATTTTTAAATCCTAGGTGGTTTTGGTCAATTCCTTTACCTGTGTGGTGTTTTTTTTTCCTGTAAATCTTTGAGGGATTTTTTAATTTCTTCTTCAAGGATTTCTATTTGATTACTTGTGTTGTCCTGTATTTCTTTAAGGGAGTTATTTATGTCGTTCTTAAAGTCCTCCATCATCATTTTAAAATGTGATTTTAAATCTAAATCTTGCTTTTCCGGTGTGTTTGAATATCCAGTATTTGCTTTGGTGGTAGAACTGGGCTCTGATGATGCCAAATAGTCTTGGTTTCTATTGCTTAAGTTTCTGTGCTTGCCTCTCACCATCAGGTTATCTCTGGTGTTAGCTTGTCTTGCTGTTTCTGACAGTGGCTTGACCCACCAGTAGGCCTATGTGTCAGCACTCGTATAGACCTGTTTTCCTGTTTTCTTTCAGCAGGTTCTAGAAACAGAGTGCCCTGCTCTCAGGTGTGTAGATGTTCCTGGTGACTGGCTTTCAGCTCTTGGCCCAGGCAGGAACTAGAAGGGTCCTGCTGCTGACTGTTCCTAAGTTCCTGTGCCCAGGGGCACAGATGGCACTAGGCAATTTCCTCTTTGGTTGCAAATGCGGGCAGAAAGTACTCTCCTCTGATTACACTTGGAGTGTCCGTACTTCTGACAGTCAGCTCTCTCTCAACCATGGGATTTATGTACAGGGATCTATTTGACTGGTTCTGTTCAGTTTAGGTGGCAGTCCAGAATCACAGGTACCTACCTCTGACTGCTCCTATATTCCTGTATCCAGAGGCACTATGCTGTTTCCTCTTGGGACAGGAATGTGGGCAAAGGTGGGCAAAAGTGACATTCTGTCCTGTGGTCTCTGAATGGTCTGCACTTCTGGTTGTTCAGTGCTTTCCCCTTCAGGATTTGGGAGCTGGGAGCTATGAGTTGGGAAACTTTGGTTCCAGGCAGTCAGAAAACGGAAGTGCCCTATCCCAGAGGATTTCTGCTTTTGTGTGTCCTAAGTCCACTAGGCAGGTGACTTGGAGCAGAAAAGTTGGTCTTACATCTGTTCTCACGTGTGTAGGTGTTCCTGGCTACTGGCTTTCAGCTCTTGGTGCATTCAGGAAGCCAAAGGGTCCTGCCCCTGACTGCTCAGAGAACCCTGTGGCCAGAGGACACAGATAGCAACAGGCAATTTGTCCTTGGGTCAGGAATTTGGCCAGAGGGTAGACACCGTTCAGGGATGTCCAAACTTTTGAGGGTCCAGTTCTCTCCCTGAAAGGATTTGTGTGCAGGGAGCTGTTTGACTAGTTCAGTTCTAATATCCACCTATTAATGAGTATGTACCATGCATGTGTGTTCAGTTTGAATTACCTCACTCAGAACATTTTCTAGTTTGATCCATTTTCCTGAAAAAAGAAAAAAAACAAAACAAAACAAAACAAAAACCCCATGATGCCCTTGTTCTTAATAGTTGAACAGTATTCCATTGTGTAGATGAACCAGGTTTTCTGTATGCTTTCTTCTGTTGTGGGACATATTGGTTGTTTCCAGCTTCTTGCAATCACAAATAAGGCCACTGTGAATGTAGTGGAACATGGGCCCCTGTGGCATGGTGGGGCAACCTTTGGTTATATGTCCAAGAGTGATATAGCTGGGTCTTCAGGAAGATATATTTCTAATTTTGTGAGAAACCTCCAGATTGATTTTCACTGTGGTTGCACCACTTTGCAATCCCTCCAGCAATGGAGGAGTGTTTCTTTTCCTCCACACCCTTGTCAACATGTGCTGTGGCCAAGGTCTTTGATCTTAGCCATCCTGATTGGTATAAGGTGGATGCATTTTCAAATTTACAAGCCAAAGGGCCTAAGTGAGGATCCCTCAATACCACTTGGGAAGAATAAGAAAGCAATCACAGAGCAGGATTGGGAGGGGAAGGAAGAGAGAGAGAGGGACCTGTATGGAAAAGCACAGGGGAAAGAGAAAAGGGGAACATGACCAGGTATTGGGGTGGGGAGAAACAGAAAGGAAGTTCTGGAAGCCAACATAAAGAATGGAAACAGGAGGTAGTAAGTTGGGGGACCCTATAGGATGTACCAGAGACCTGGGAGGTGAGAGATACTCAGGGCCCAACGAAGGTACCTTACATGACATGACTTATAGTGGGGAGAGGGAACTTGTAGAGTCCATCTCCAGTAGAAAGACAGTGCACCAAGAGGAGGGAAGGGGTAATCATCCCACAGCCTTAAATTTTGACCTAGAATTGTACCTGTCTAAAAGATAAACAGGGACAAAAATGCAGAAGAGACTGAGGGAAAGGAGGTTCACTGACAGGCCCAAATTGGGATCCAGCTCAAAGCGAGGCTTCCAGACCTGACACTATTATTAATGTTATAGTGTGTTTACAGACCAGAGCCTAGCATGACTCTTCTCAGAGAAGCCCAACAAGCAGCTGGAAAACTCAGATGCAGATACTTAGACCCAACTAATGGACAAGAGCCTAGGGTTCCTAAGGTTGAATTAGGACAAAGCTGGATGAAACTGAGGAAGAGGGCAACCCCATAGGAAGATGAGCAGTCTCAGCTAAACTGGACCCTTTAGATGTCTCAGATACTGAGCCAGGCAGCATACATGAGTTGGTCTGATGACCCAGATTCATATACAGCAGAGGACTGCCTGGTCTAGCCTCAATGAAAGAAAATGCACCTTAATCTGGAGAGACTTGAGACCCCAGGGAGTGAGAAAGTTTGGTGGCTTGGGAGTGGACGATTTGGGACAACTGCTTGGAGACTGAAGTGTTTGTTTGGGGAGTGGGGGCGAGGAATGGAATGAGGAATAGTCAGAGAATAAACCAGGAGGAAAATAACAACTGAACTGTTCAGAAAGATCAAAGAAATATAATAAATAAATAAATACATAAACAAACAAACAAATAAATAAATAAATAAATAAATAAATAAAAACATAGTTTTAAAGACTATGGGACTTTTAAAATTTAAACATGTTTTATATTATGATGTTCTTGTTTTCTCTACAGGTTTTTATTCATGTCCTTCCTCCAGATTCCTGTTCTAATCACCTGTTCTGGCTTTCTTCAGTGATGGACTTTAACATGTAAATAAAATAAACCATTTCTTCCCAAGTTGATTTGGCCATAGCACAAACAACAACAAAACCCACAGGAAGTGTGTATCCTGTCTTTTTGACAAGTTAACTGCTCAGCGATGTTAATTAGTTTTACTATAAATGTCTCTAAAAGGAAATTGCAATTACTTGAAATAAGAAGCATAAAATTCTGGTTTTATTATCAACAACAATCTTTCCCATTCTACAATAACAAATTGTAGAATACAGTCTCTCCAAACCTTCTGCTAGTATTTTCCAGAAGCATAATGGTAGATGAAAATGTTTCTAAACTGTCTGTAGTTTCTTTTCCACTTTTCCACTTTTGTTCTATGCTTTATTTTTCTGTTTTCTTAGTGAAATTTCTTCTGCGCCCCACACCTCTTAAACACAGAAATATACCTGTCTGACTCATGTTTCGAAAAGCAAATATTCACTGATTATTGAAGTTCATAAGTGTTAGTAATATTCAGACATTTTATATGCCTATCTCTGAAATATCTTGGAGTCAAAGAAAATTTCATTACCAAAGTAAATGTAGGCTATTTATTTGGATGCCTTGCTTTTCCACAGTCATAGGTTTTTTTTTTAATTGTCTACATTAATAGATGTCATACTGCACCATTTACTGTGTATCAGATTTTTTATACTACAATATTTTCAACCCAATAAAATAGAATTCAAATGTTAAAATTATGTCATTTGTCAACATACATAGAGACAGACTTGTGAAGAATCTCAGAGAAGATCTTCCTGGTTGCTGCCGCCGCGGAGAGCCCGTAGGCAGCACCCCGCAAGCGAACTTGAGCCTCGGGTCCACAGGTAAGACCAAATTTTCTGTTACAAACGACTTGCCTGGTAAACTCAGGTCTCACAGAGGCGGAGTTCCTCTGGGACCGGACACTTCCGGTGTTTGGCCAGACTCCGGGGCCGGCAGATCCCTGCCCTCAGCAGCTCTCTGCTCCCAGGCCCCTGGAGAGGAGTTCTCGCCGCCTGGTCGGGCGGGCACTCCTGAGGCAGCAGAGTGGAGGAGACCACCAACGCTGCCCACCCTGCCCACATCCCTGGCCCAGGAGGAAACTGTTAACGGCCTCTGGGTACCCGTAGAGGAGAGCCCAGGAGCAGCAGGTCCACCGCGTCTGAGACACCGCACCTGAAGGGACCGACCGGATAAACAGTTCTCTGCACCCAAATCCCGTGGGAGGGAGAGCTAAACCTTCAGAGAGGCGGACACTCCTGAGAAACCAGAAGAGACTGCACGCTGCACACAGTACTGAGCCCAGAGGAAAACACCAAAAGATATCTGGAACCCTGGTGCACGGAACCTCCCGGAAGGGGCGGCGCAGATCTTCCTGGTTGCTGCCGCCGCAGAGAGCCCGTGGGCAGCACCCCGCAATCGAACTTGAGCCTCGGGTCCACAGGTAAGACCAACTTTTCTGCTGCAAGTGACTTGCCTGGTGAACTCAAGACACAGGTCCACAGGAACAGCTGAAGACCTGTAGAGAGGAAAAACTACACGCCCGAAAGCAGAACACTCTGTCCCCATAACTGGCAGAAAGAAAACAGGAAAACAGGTCTACAGCACTCCTGACACACAGGCTTATAGGACAGTTTAGCCACTGTCAGAAATAGCAGAACAAAGTAACACTAGAGATAATCTGATGGCGAGAGGCAAGTGCAGGAACCCAAGCAACAGAAACCAAGACTACCTGGCACCATCGGAGCCCAATTCTCCCATCAAAACAAACATGGAATATCCAAACACACCAGAAAAGCAAGATCTAGTTTCAAAATCAGATTTGACCATGATGCTGGAGGACTTCAAGAAAGACATGAAGAACTCCCTTAGAGAACAAGTAGAAGCCTACAGAGAGGAATCGCAAAATGCCTGAAAGAATTCCAGGAAAATATAAATAAACAAGTAGAAGCCCATAGAGAGGAGACACAAAAATCCCTGAAAGAATTCCAGGAAAACATAAATAAACAAGTAGAAGCCCATAGGGAGGAGACACAAAAATCCCTGAAAGAATTCCAGGAAAACACAATCAAACAGTTGAAGGAATTAAAAATGGAAATAGAAGCAATCAAGAAAGAACACATGGAAATAACCCTGGATATAGAAAACCAAAAGAAGAGACAAGGAGCTGTAGATACAAGCTTCACCAACAGAATACAAGAGATGGAAGAGAGAATCTCAGGAGCAGAAGATTCCATAGAAATCATTGACTCAACTGTCAAAGATAATGTAAAGCGGAAAAAGCTACTGGTCCAAAACATACAGGAAATCCAGGACTCAATGAGAAGATCAAACCTAAGGATAATAGGTATAGAAGAGAGTGAAGACTCCCAGCTCAAAGAACCAGTAAATATCTTCAACAAAATCATAGAAGAAAACTTCCCTAACCTAAAAAAAGAAATACCCATAGGCATACAAGAAGCCTACAGAACTCCAAATAGATTGGACCAGAAAAGAAACACCTCCCGTCACATAATAGTCAAAACACCAAACGCACAAAATAAAGAAAGAATATTAAAAGCAGTAAGGGAAAAAGGCCAAGTAACATATAAAGGCAGACCTATCAGAATCACACCAGACTTTTCGCCAGAAACTATGAAGGCCAGAAGATCCTGGACTGATGTCATACAGACCCTAAGAGAACACAAATGCCAGCTCAGGTTACTGTATCCTGCAAAACTCTCAATCAACATAGATGGAGAAACCAAGATATTCCATGACAAAACCAAATTTACGCAATATCTTTCTACAAATCCAGCACTACAAAGGATAATAAATGGTAAAGCCCAACATAAGGAGGCAAGCTATACCCTAGAAGAAGCAAGAAACTAATCGCCTTGGCAACAAAACAAAGAGAAGAAAAGCACACAAACATAACCTCACATCCAAATATGAATACAACCGGAAGCAATAATCACTATTCCTTAATATCTCTCAACATCAATGGCCTCAACTCTCCAATAAAAAGACATAGATTAACAAACTGGATACGCAACGAGGACCCTGCATTCTGCTGCCTACAGGAAACACACCTCAGAGACAAAGACAGACACTACCTCAGAGTGAAAGGCTGGAAAACAACTTTCCAAGCAAATGGTCAGAAGAAGCAAGCTGGAGTAGCCATTCTAGTATCAGATAAAATCAATTTTCAACTAAAAGTCATCAAAAAAGATAAGGAAGGACACTTCATATTCATCAAAGGAAAAATCCACCAAGATGAACTCTCAATCCTAAATATCTATGCCCCAAATACAAGGGCACCTACATACGTAAAAGAAACCTTACTAAAGTTCAAAACACACATTGCACCTCACACAATAATAGTGGGAGATTTCAACACCCCACTCTCATCAATGGACAGATCATGGAAACAGAAATTAAACAGAGATGTAGACAGACTAAGAGAAGTCATGAGCCAAATGGACTTAACGGATATTTATAGAACATTCTATCCTAAAGTAAAAGGATATACCTTCTTCTCAGCTCCTCATGGCACTTTCTCCAAAATTGACCATATAATTGGTCAAAAAACGGGCCTCAACAGGTACAGAAAGATAGAAATAATCCCATGCGTGCTATCAGACCACCACGGCCTAAAACTGGTCTTCAATAACAATAAGGGAAGAATGCCCACATATACGTGGAAATTGAACAATGCTCTACTCAATGATAACCTGGTCAAGGAAGAAATAAAGAAAGAAATTAAAAACTTTTTAGAATTTAATGAAAATGAAGGTACAACATACCCAAACTTTTTTTTCTTTTTTTCTTTTTTTTTTTTTTTTCCCCAGAGCTGGGGACCGAACCCAGGGCCTTGTGCGTGCTAGGCAAGCGCTCTACCACTGAGCTAAATCCCCAACCCCCAACATACCCAAACTTATGGGACACAATGAAAGCTGTGCTAAGAGGAAACTCATAGCGCTGAGTGCCTGCAGAAAGAAACAGGAAAGAGCATATGTCAGCAGCTTGACAGCACACCTAAAAGCTCTAGAACAAAAAGAAGCAAATACACCCAGGAGGAGTAGAAGGCAGGAAATAATCAAACTCAGAGCCAAATCAACCAAGTAGAAACAAAAGGACCATAGAAAATCAACAGAACCAAAAGTTGGTTCCTTGAGAAAATCAACAAGATAGATAAACCCTTGGCCAGACTAACGAGAGGACACAGAGAGTGTGTCCAAATTAACAAAATTAGAAATGAAAAGGGAGACATAACTACAGATTCAGAGGAAATTCAAAAAATCATCAGATCTTACTATAAAAGCCTATATTCAATAAAACTTGAAAATCTGCAGGAAATGGACAATTTCCTAGACAGATACCAAATACCGGTTAAATCAGGAACAGATAAACCAGTTAAACAACCCCATAACTCCTAAGGAAATAGAAGCAGTCATTAAAGGTCTCCCAACCAAAAAGAGCCCAGGTCCAGACGGGTTTAGTGCAGAATTCTATCAGACCTTCATAGAAGACCTCGTACCAATATTATCCAAACTATTCCACAAAATTGAAACAGATGGAGCACTACCGAATTCCTTCTATGAAGCCACAATTGCTCTTATACCTAAACCACACAAAGACCCAACAAAGAAAGAGAACTTCAGACCAATTTCCCTTATGAATATCGATAAAAATACTCAATAAAATTCTGGCAAACCTAATCCAAGAGCACATCAAAACAATCATCCACCATGATCAAGTAGGTTTCATCCCAGGCATGCAGGGATGGTTTAATATATGGAAAACCATCAACGTGATCCATTATATAAACAAACTGAAAGAGCAAAACCACATGATCATTTCATTAGATGCTGAGAAAGCATTTGACAAAATTCAACACCCCTTCATGATAAAAGTCCTGGAAAGAATAGGAATTCAAGGCCCATACCTAAACATAGTAAAAGCTATATACAGCAAAACCAGTTGCTAACATTAAACTAAATGGAGAGAAACTTGAAGCAATCCCACTAAAATCAGGGACTAGACAAGGCTGCCCACTCTCTCCCTACTTATTCAATATAGTTCTTGAAGTTCTAGCCAGAGCAATCAGACAACAAAAGGAGGTCAAGGGGATACAGATCGGAAAAGAAGAAGTCAAAATATCACTATTTGCAGATGATATGATAGTATATTTTAAGATCCCAAAAGTTCCACCAGAGAACTACTAAAGCTGATAAACAACTTCAGCAAAGTGGCTGGGTATAAAATTAACTCAAATAAATCAGTAGCCTTCCTCTACACAAAAGAGAAACAGGCCAAGAAAGAAATTAGGAAATGACACCCTTCATAATAGACCCTAACAATATAAAGTACCTCTGTGTGACTTTAACCAAGCAAGTAAAAGATTTGTACAATAAGAACTTCAAGACACTGAAGAAAGAAATTGAAGAAGACCTCAGAAGATGGAAAGATCTCCCATGCTCATGGATTGACAGGATTAATATAGTAAAAATGGCCATTCTACCAAAAGCGATCTACAGATTCAATGCAATCCCCATCAAAATACCAATCCAATTCTTCAAAGAGTTAGACAGAACAATTTGCAAATTCATCTGGAATAACAAAAAACCCAGGATAGCTAAAACTATCCTCAACAATAAAAGGACTTCAGGGGGAATCACTATCCCAGAACTCAAGCAGTATTACAGAGCAATAGTGATAAAAACTGCATGGTATTGGTACAGACAGACAGATAGACCAATGGAACAGAATTGAAGACCCAGAAATGAACCCACACACCTATGGGCACTTGATTTTTGACAAAGGAGCCAAAACCATCCAATGGAAAAAAGATAGCATTTTCAGCAAATGGTGCTGGTTCAACTGGAGGTCAACATGTAGAAGAATGCAGATCGATCCATGCTTATCACCCTGTACAAAGCTTAAGTCCAAGTGGATAAAGGACCTCCACATCAAACCAGATACACTCAAACTAATAGAAGAAAACTAGGAAGCATTTGGAACACATGGGCACTGGAAAAAATTTCCTGAACAAAACACCAATGGCTTATGCTTTAAGATCAAGAATCGACAAATGGGATCTCATAAAACTGCAAAGCTTCTGTAAGGCAAAGGACACTGTGGTTAGGACAAAACGACAACCAACAGATTGGGAAAAGATCTTTACCAATCCTACAACAGATAGAGGGCTTATATCCAAAATATACAAAGAACTCAAGAAGTTAGACCGCAGGGAGACAAATAACCCTATTAAAAAATGGGGTTCAGAGCTAAACAAAGAATTCACAGCTGAGGAATACCGAATGGCCGAGAAACACCTAAAGAAATGTTCAACATCGTTAGTCATAAGGGAAATGCAAATCAAAACAACCCTGAGATTTCACCTCACACCAGTGAGAATGGCTAAGATAAAAAACACAGGTGACAGCAAATGCTGGCGAGGATGTGGAGAAAGGGGAACACTCCTCCATTGTTGGTGGGATTGCAAACTGGTACAACCATTCTGGAAATCAGTCTGGAGGTTCCTCAGAAAATTGGATGTTGAACTGCCTGAGGATCCAGCTATACCTCTCCTGGGCATATACCCAAAAGATGCCCCAACATATAAAAAAGACACGTGCTCCACTATGTTCACCGCAGCCTTATTTATAATAGCCAGAAGCTGGAAAGAACCCAGATGCCCTTCAATAGAGGAATGGATACAGAAAATGTGGTACATCTACACAATGGAATATTACTCAGCTATCAAAAACAATGACTTTATGAAATTCGTAGGCAAATGGTTGGAACTGGAAAATATCATCCTGAGTGAGCTAACCCAATCACAGAAAGACATACATGGTATGTACTCATTGATAAGTGGCTATTAGCCCAAATGCTCGAATTACCCTAGATGCCTAGAACAAATGAAACTCAAGACGGATGATCAAAAAGTGAATGCATATCGCTCCTGAGAGACACAGCCAGAATACAGCAAATACAGAGGCGTATGCCAGCAGGAAACCACTGAACTGAGAACAGGACCCCCGTTGAAGGAATCAGAGAAAGAACTGGAAGAGCTTGAAGGAGCTCGAGACCCCATATGTACAGCAATGCCAAACAAACAGAGCTTCCAGGAACTAAACCACTACCCAAAGACTATACATGGACTGACCCTGGACTCTGACCTCATAGGTAGCAATGAATATCCTAGTAAGATCACCAGTGGAAGGGGAAGCCCTGGGTTCTGCTAAGACTGAACCCCCAGTGAACTAGACTGTTGGGGAGAGGGAAGCAAGGGGGGGAGGGTTGGGAGGGGAACACCCATAAGGAAGGGGAGGGGGGAGGGGGATGTTTGCCCGGAAACCGAGAAAGTGAATAACACTCGAAATGTATATAAGAAACTCAAGTTAATAATAAAAAATAAAAAATAAAAAATAAAAAAAAAGAATCTCAGAGAAATAAACATGCAATGCCTTTATGTGTGCACATGTGTGTGCTTGTGTTGTACATTAATTTTACAGCTATGGATCAAAACCCTATAAATAAAGATATAGAGAAAGATTTGTTACAGTTTGAATACAAACTGTTCCCCACAAAATCTTGTGTTAAATGTTTGTAACAGACAGCATCCCCTTTCCAGTAGGTGGTGGAAACCTGGGGATGTAGAGTATATCTGGAGAAATACCAGTTCAGTATAAATGTCTCTAAATACTATCATTAAATGTCTAGAATGCTATCATTAGTGGTATTCCTTTAAAGAATGTGCAGGACCCTCTTCTGTTGCTTCCTTTCTACTTCCTGAATAACCAAAATAATTATGCACCCACAGGATGCTTTATTTCATCAAGAACCTAGAAACAATGCAGCTAGCAATAATGCTCTATGTACTGTCAAACACGGAGATAAAATAAAGAATTCTACCCTCTGATTGGTTTCCTTTATCATTGAAGTCACAGTGAAAACATAAAAACGAAACTAGTATCAAGAGCAGGCTAAAGTCCTGATAATCTGATTAACACTGAAATGGGTCTGAGATAAAAATTCACAAGAGTTTGGAGATTCGAACTAGAGACACAGAAGTCTGCAAGCAGGGTAATTATAACATGGTCTCAGAATAAGAGAATGCCTATGGAGTGAGGACAGGAAAGATAGTGCTAATGACTAGTTTTATTGGGAATTGTGCTACAGGACATTTATATTGGATTCTGGAAAGAACTTGACTTCAATTTGTCCATGTTCTCTCTCTTTTAGGGGACTGAGTTTAAAAATGAAGCACTGCCTTTTTATAACCAAATGAACGAGGAAGAGTGAGGATATTAAAAAGCCTACTGTATGTCAGAGAGAGAAAGAGAAGACATCCATCTGAAATTCACACAGGAGTGTGATAGGGCAGTGGAAGGTGTGAAAACACAGAATGGTGACACAGGGCAGAGAAGCAAACTGAGGGGAAAATCATCCTCCAGAAGAACTTGCCTTGAGTAGGTGGCAGTTGATACCTTACCTCATCCATAACTCCCTTCTCATGGATCAGAACTTATAGACCAAATTCTGAAATTGGAATACAAGGCTGCTATTTGGAGAGAAAAGATAGCATGGCTCTGTTCTTGACTGTCATCTGTACTGAAAACAGAATGAGAAGGATAGAGAGATGAATGTCATAAGATCAGACACAGGAAGCCTCAAGGGAAGAAATTTGCCAGGCATTGCTATAAAAATGAGAAACTGGTAACCTTTTTATCCAGCACTAGTACTGGCACCATAGGGCCACATAGCATCTGCAGGATATTTTCATCTCAGTCAGCAAAGCCTTTACCTGCTAAGTTCCATCCCTTCTCACACTACTAAAGGCTACTCTCTGAGCCCAGCAGCAATGTCTTTATCCATCTCGTTCCCAAGGCTGACTGTTACCAAGACAGGTGTACACACCCCAATTCTGTGGCTGACTTGGTGCATCCTGTCCCCACGTATTTTCTTGAAATCAATTAAGTCGCCACATGAAAGAACATACCACACAATAACCTCTGATCCATTTGATAAGATATAACTTGCCCATCCAGACAGCACAGAAACCTATACACTCCCTTACCTTAAAAATAGTCATAACAACCTATGTGCAGAGAAGAATCTTAACATCAATAATCATGTTCACCCATCTCTCTCTTCCTCTCTCCCATCCCCTGTCTCCTGCTTCTCCCTCCCTTCTAAACCCTCTGTCCCCCTCCCTTCCCTTTTGTCTAATGACAGGCCCCATTTTATCTTGTCTGCCTTCACCTGCTTAATGACATCAACCTAAAGACCGGTTACCAATGGATACAGTCTGCAGCCATCCAGAATGAGAACTAGATTGACCAGACCCTTCCCCCTCCATTCCTTTATCCCATAAAGTCTTATTAATTTAAGACCTTTACACAATGATCTGTCAGTTCTGGAAACTCTGTCAGCTCTATAGCAGCCCTTTCTTTGTTATTTTCTGTAAAGATGCCCATGTGCAGAAAATGTTTCTTTCTAAAGTTCACCTTCTGTATGTGATGCCTGAATTTCTTATTTCTTATTTTTATGTAATTAAAACACTCTACTTTCTTCCCTAAAACCCTTCCATATCTGATGTCCCACAGCTCTGAAATTTGCAGCATCCTCGCTTTTAACCATTGTTTCTTATACATATAAGCAAGTCAATGCATAAATATAACTGGAATAGTCATTCAGTGTTGGTGGCAAGAGTTTGTTTCTAGTGGTGACTTAGGTTTTTTCATAAACAGGGGGCTCACCCTTGGGGAAGATTAATTCTTCATCTCTTGGCAGTGTTTACTTGTCTTTAGATATTGTTGTAGGGATAACTGGATTTCTTTATTCAACTTATGAAGGCAAGAAGGCCAAATCAATGTGTTGGGAGTAGCTGGGGTGACTGTTCAGTTTCCAGGATTCTGCCTCTCAAGCTAAGAGCTAAGAACAAGAACCAACGAAAGCTGCAAAAGTATCAAAGACACTACCAAGTTGCCATGCAAGCCATATGAGGGCCTCTTGACATAGATCTTAGTAATTCTGTTAGTATTGTTATTTTAATCTACACTTATCTGCATAAAGACTATCTAACTATCCAGTTGCATGGTTATTATTCTGTAACAAAAATGAGAAGTCTTAGGATAAAGTGATGGAAAGGTACTGTGGCAGGTAGGGGTCAAAGATGTACCAATAAGATATCACCCCAAGAAACAGACCTAATACAAGAGGTTTACTGTGGGAGCAGAGGGATCCAAAAAATATACCATCTTGAAATAAGGACATGAGGGAGAGAGAGAGAGAGAGAGAGAGAGAGAGAGAGAGAGAGAGAGAGAGAGAGAGAGAGAGAGAACGGAAAGAGCAATCTGAGATGGCCAGGGCATTTTAGAAGAGGTACCTGTCTCTAGTATAAATGCACTGCACCTGGCAGGGATGGGAATGACATAGGCTGAATAACTGAAAGGCAGGCATGTAGAGCGACCCTGATTTATGACAAGCCATGTATAAAAGAAATACATCCATTTCAAAGTCATGACCCAGGCAGGCTAGTAAAAGTGCCACATTAACACTACGCAGGAAAGGGAAAATTATTAAACACTATGTGCTAGTGAAGAATAATTTAAACCACTCAGTAAAAGCAGTCACTGTATGCTTCAGAACAGGAAGGGATGGTATAAGACTTTAATATCACTGCTAGACTAAATGATTCTTCTAGGTAAGTGAAATTAAACCTGAGCAGCATATGGCACAGATCAGTGTGGGTTAAGATAGGGGAGAAAATTTTAAAAAATGAAATTTTACCCCATGGGTAAATGATGAAGTTAGATGGGGGAGACCTTGATGTGGAAGAAATCACTTTGTAGTTTAAAAATTCAGTAGAGCCTTTAAACATGAAATCGTTACCTCTGTGTTTTTATTTTAAAGTTAGAAAAAATATCATTTTAGTGTTCTTCATAAATATTTTCAGAGGAATATTCATACTTTTAAATTTTCCAGGAAATGTGCATATTAACTTCTTCTCCTATACCTTCTTGTCAAATTATTAAAATCATAATTACCCTTGGCCAAGAGAGTGTTTCTCTTTGTTAATGTTTTCCATTTTTTTTGTTTTTTATTTCCCTAATGCTCAGGTGGAAAATGTCATTATCCACCAGGCGGCGATAAAGCACAGTACGTGGAATACAGAGGTGATTTGTTCAGGGATAAGAATGACAGGGCCAAGACACTGGTTAATTATAAACCATCTGTAAGTGTAAGGACTGGGAAGTCACGGCTGACATCTTAGTGCAGGGGCAGACAGCAAAACAAAGCAGAAATTCCAGGGGTGATTTGGATAGGAAGAAAAAACCCCCGGCGTGTGTTTTACATTCTTCAGATAGAAATACCAAAGGGTATGTAGAATGCCTCAGAAACAAAACAGAAATGTTTTGTCTGCTAGAGTCTGAGAAGCATTTCTAGGGAAACATGGAAGAATTCAACGTGGATTTGCTACCCCAGAAGGAGTGCTGGCAATTGAGCCGCCTATGGATGATATCATGGTCATGGGGATGGGGATGGCTCCTTCCAGATGCATTGCTTTGAGGAGCCTGCTAGGTGTCACCAGCACAACCTAAGTCTTATGCTGTCTTGGTGACAACAGGCAAGCTGCTTCCTTGGGAGAGTACAGAGATTTCACAATTGGAAACCTGTTTACGTTTCTCAAAATATCACTCCATTTTTTTTTTTAATATCAGGATGGCAGTAAGGGCAGAGGACATTAGGTCAGAAAACACACTTTACCGTTTTTAGGTGAAAAAGAGGCTGATACAAATGTAACTGTAAAATAGTGTCGTTTTGGAAAATATGCTAGTTTAGTTTTAATTACACATGAATGTGAGAGCAAGTATGGATTTGTGCACTTGAGGGCAGTTCTATAGGATCCGATGCCACTGGAATTATAAGAGTTAATGAGCTGCCTGCCATGATTGGGAGTCAGCATGGGGTTTTCAGCAAGAACAATTTGCACTCAATCCCTGAGCTATATCTTCAGCACAAGAATGTCATGAGGAAAAAGATAAATAGATAAAAATTTCTTCGAATATCGGAAAGAAACAAAATTGGTTTAGGAAACAAAGATGATGTTGTAATCCTGAAACACTGCCATTAGGAATGTTACAGGCACACCTGCCACCATGTGCATAAAGAATTCAGTCTCTTTCAATACTGTCTATTATTGGAGGTAAAAAAAAATTATGTGCAAATTATGCATATATATAGTTAATCATAGTTCTACAAATATAGTAAAAAGTAAGATTGTATGTTTATATTTCAAAAAGTTACACTTGATCACGTAAAAGTCACAGTTTCAAAATTGTAACTATCGATATATTTAATTTAAAATTTCAAGAAGCCCAAATATTAAGCAATTCGAATGTTACTGAAAATGTATTATTCTATGATTTCACAAAAAAAATTTCACTCAAAAAGAACAGTGCTCCAATTTTCTAAAGTAAAAATGACTGTTTTAGCTATTTCAAAACTTATTTTAAAGGAACATACATACATACTACAAGGCAGACAGGTTGTGGGGATCCTTAGAAAGGTAGTGAACTCCATCAGCAGAGTCCAAAACTGCCCTTGTCATTATATTTAAATTAACCAAGCATTAATAAAACCTCGTGATTCATGAGGATGCACTGTAAGTCTTCACAATGTACTTCAAAAACCTCTATGGTTGTAAAGTTTTGCTTTATCAAGTTCTTCATTTCATAAGAACTGCCTTTTTCCTACAATCTTATAGAAGGCAACTTTGACATCCTTATTCCTCAGACTATAGATCAGAGGGTTCAGCATGGGCACAACAATGGTATAAAACACAGAGGACACTTTCCCTTGGTCCATGGAGCTGACTGATGAGGGCTGAAGGTACATAAATGTCAAAGATCCAAAGAAGAGGGCAACAGCCAAGATGTGGGAACTACAAGTGCTGAAGGCTTTGGATCTGCCCTCCGTGGAGCGAATGCGGAGGATGCTAGCCATGATGAAGATGTAGGAGCTGAGGATGGTCAGGCCGGGAACAATAATATTAAATGAACCAAAGGACAGTCCTATGACTTCATTGATAAATGTACTGGAGCAGGATTGCTCCAGCAGTGGTAAAAGATCACAGAAGTAGTGGTTTATATCCTCAGCCTTGCAGAAAAGCAGTCTAAGCAGGCAGACTGTTTCACCTGTGGCACAAATCAAGCCTACACTATACACCGCCACCACCATCCAGGAACACACTTTGTAGGACATGGTAACATTATACAGCAAGGGGTTACAGATGGCAACATAGCGGTCATATGCCATGGCAGCTAGCATGTGACACTCGGAAACAGCAAAAACATCAAATAAGTAAAACTGGGCCATGCACTCTGCATAAGAAATGACACTCTTCACCATGACAAAGTTCTCCAGCATTTTGGGCATGATGACACTGGACTAGCAGAGGTCAACCAAAGACAGATTACTGAGGAAGAAGTACATGGGGGTGTGCAGGTGAGGACTGAAGAGGATTAGCATGACCATGCCTAGGTTTCCTAGGACTGTGACCATATAGATTCCTAGGAAAAGGAAGAACAGGGGCAGCTGCAGTCCTGGCTTCTCTGTTAATCCAGTGAGGACAAACTCAGTCACGATGGAGTAATTTCCTTCTGCCATTTTCTTCTGAGCTCATATGCTGAAAGAGATTTAAGTTTTTAAAAACAGGGGTTTAATGTACTTTGACATTATGAGGTTTCAAATAAAAATCAAGTCTTTTCTGTCAGATGTCTCCACTTCCTTATCAGTATTAATTGTCAGAGTCCTTGGACCTAAGTATAAGAGGTATGTAATCAAGTATCAGACAGGGCAATCACCATTTACACTCTATGTTCTATGAGTGCTAACATGTAATATCTAATTCTGAATCACACAGTGATTACTCTGAAAAATTGATTTATTGCTTTAATAGACTTTCATGCAAAATTGCTTGTCATATTAGGACTTCACAACCAAAATAATTTTTGATATGTTGAGATAATGACAACACAAAAATCAGTGACTAATATCATATACATAGGGGGAAAATAACAACAACAACAGCACCACCAACAACAACAACAAAGTCTTTTTACCCAATACATATTTTCTCAGCTTCATGATATACACGTTAATTTTGGCAATGGAGAGACAAGATGTAGTTTTAAGCAAACTGATAAGACCAAAAAGAAAAAGAAAAATTCTCTTTGTAAATTATGTACTCTTGCCTATATAAAACTCCAACAAATCACAAACAATAACTACTACCTACAATTTGAGTTATGTGAGGTCACAAAACAGAAAACCACCTCGAAGTAGATTATATTTCTACATGTTTGCAAAAAGGAACAAAACAACCCAATTAATATAACATTGAAGCAATGATCTACATGGGAAAAAAAGAAAATAATACAATGCTATGCCCTTATGATTGTAAGATATTTTAGCTGTTCCTTACCAAAACTCGACTTACGCTCCTGGTTTGATCTTCAAGGGGGTGAGGGGGTTGATGGAGATCTAATACAATAGAAACATTTAAAAATGTATGCATACATCAAAGAAATCTAAATTGGGATAACAAAATAGCATACTGTTTTTAGATGTGTTTCTCTATTCTAATAAAGAAAGAAAGAAATGGTTTTGAAAGGATGGAGAGGCAAGTTGCATATATTTACAAGATGATTTGAAAATGTTCAGAAGAATATATTAAACATGGAGTGATCAACAGAAGTTTTAAAAAGTTATATTTCCCCATCAGAAAAATGATATAAATTGATGAAGATCAAGACTACAAGTGATTTTTAAAATTATAGCAATATGGAGTAGGAAGCTTGAACTGACAATAATTCCTTTCGTTATCATAATGACTGTGCTTTAAAAATGAATCATATAATTTGATGAAAAAATATTTTTTAAACAAGTAGTACTAGATTAATTAAAAGAGCTTCATGGAAAACAATTCCTTTGAAGAATTCCTTAAACTAACCACAAAACTTCATTAAAACATACATCAGATCTCCATGAAACTTCTAATATAATGTACTATTATTAAAAACCTGTGTCTTTTTGATCATTTATACTGATATCTTAGACAAGATGTCAAAACTATCAGCATTGATAGAACAAAGTAATGAATTATGAATTAATGAAAATAATTTTAACAGAACAGTGTACATTTAGGTCTAAAGATTCAGCAACATTATCCAGAAAAAATGAAACAAACTGAATACGATGTAGTATAAAATGTTTTTATGCATTCTTCCTGATTAAGGACTCAGAATCACATTACAAAGCACTAGTGAGTATTAAAAATTAAAAGAAGTAGTGTGCCAATTAAAAATACCCAGATAATTGGAGAACACAGTATGATATGTTGTGGCCAAAGGCAAGTGATGGCTTTCAGGTATTGTCTGGATAACCCCATAATTGGTGGATCATAATTTGCATGAGGGTCTTATAACCTTTGCAGAGGTTAAAAAGCACAAGAACAAATGGAATTCAGGTACTCACTCTTATCTCTGCTTGGAATACTCTGTCCAGATCAGGTGTAAGCTTCACTAGGTGCTTTCTAAAGCCAAGAGCTCACTATGATGCTGGTGCTGATGATTCAAAGCAGACTTCTGGCTACCTATGCTTTCAGCATCAGATTCCAGATCCTAGTGTCTGTGTGGCTCACATGTACATTACAAGCTAAAGGTTGTGATTCACCTATTAGCTTCCTCATGCTTCAACCCGAAGAACCCACCAGAATGACCTTATGTACCCAAAATTTTTTATATATAAGCAATGTCATAACTATTTATAGAAGGTTACTCCCTGAAGAAATACTTTCTTCAGGGATGAGCCGGTGGAAAGTAGAAGCAATTAAAAGTTGCTTTTTATCCTGTGTGTGACACTCATTAACTCCCTTGTGTATAATATTCTCTGTGTTGTAAACTGTAGCAATCCTTATGTTAAAGACTAACAATTAAGGCTATCAAGTATGGTTCTTAAATGTCTGTCTGATGACAATTTCCTATCTAAAAAATAATTCTTGTAGTCTGTAACTACTCTTTCTAGTCTTTCCATCTACTTGGAGAATTGTTTTCTAGTCATTTTTATTGAGAAAGGAGACATGCAACTTTAACCACACATAATGTTACATACTTGTGCTGTAGTGTAAGAATTTTTTTATTGATATTCACTTCCTACCATGTTCCAGTTCATTTCAAACCATTCTTCAATTTTTAAATGTGTAGGGTTCAGTAATTTCTCATGACTTGTTTATAGCATGTCTCTTTTACTATAAATTATTTTGTATGTGATAAAATAAAAATATCCACAAAAGATTCATAGCCTTAATTGTAGTTGATAGTGAAGAATTGAAGATTTGAGAGTAAAGTAATGAACAAACGAACTGTCTACCTCTTTCCTTTAATTCTAGACATTGTTGGGGAAATTAGACACACACACACACACACACACACACACACACACACACACACACAAATGAAGAACAAAGCCAGTAGATTAGATATCAAGAAGGGAAGAAATAAAGAAATGAAACACTTTTCAAAATGTATTGAAAATTAAGGCACAACATACCTAAACTTATGGGACACAATGAAAGCAGTGCTAAGAGGAAAATTCATTGCTCTGACATCCTTCATAAAGAAATTGAAGAGTGCATACACTAGCCACTTAACAGCACATCTGGAAGCTCTAGAACAAAAAGAAGCAAATACACCATAGAGGAGGAGATGCAGGAAATGATCACTCAGGTTGTAGAAGCAAAAAGAGCTATACAAAGAATCAACAAAAGCAGGAGCTGGTTCTTTGAAAATTATCAATAAGATAGATAAATATCTGCCCAGAATAATGAGATGTCAAAGAGAAAATATCCAAATTAACAACAGTAGAAATGAAAAGAGAGACATAACAATGGAAACCAAGGAACTTCAAAAATAAAGTCACCAAATCCTACTACAAAAGTCTATACTCAACAAAACTGGAAAATCTGGATGAAATGGACAATTTTCTAAAGAGATCCCAGGTTCCAAAGTTGAACCAGGACCACATAAACTATCTAAACAGTCCCACAACCACTAAAAGCAATAGAAGCAGTCATTTAAAGTATCCCAAGAAAAACAGCCCAGGACCAGATGAGTTTAGTTTAGAATTCTATCAGAATTTCAAAGACCTAATAACTATGCTCTTCAAACTATTCCACAGAAGGAACACTATTTAATTCATTCTAGGAAGCCACAGTTACACTATTCCTAAAGCCCACAGAGACTGAACAAAGAAGGAAAACTTCAGACCAATTTTGCTCATGAATATTGATGCAAAAATAATCAATATAATTCTCACAAAACTAATCCAAGAACACATTAATATGATCATTCACTATGATCAAGTAGGAATCCCAGGGATTCAGGGATGGTTCATTATAAGAAAATCCATCAATATAATCCACTATATGAAAAAATCTCAAAGAAAAAAGCCACATGATCATTACAATTGATGCTGAGAAAGCATTTGACAAAATAGAAGTAGCCTTCACGTTAAAAATATTGGAGATATCAGGAATTCAAGGTACACACCTAAGCATAATACAAGCAATATACAGCAAACCAGTAGCCAACATCAAACTAAACAGAGAGAAACTTGAAGCAATCTCACTAAAATCAGGGAATAGTCAAGGCTGCCCACTTTCTCCCTCCCTATTCAATATAGTATTGAAAGTACTAGTCAGAGTACTTATATAACAAAAAGAGATCAAAGAGATACAAATTCGAAAGGAGAAAGTCAATATTGCACTAGTTGCAGATGATATTATATAATATATAAGCAAACTCAAAAAGTGTACCACAGAATTCCTACAGTTGACACACAACTTAAATAAAGTGGGTGGATATAAAATTAACTCAGGAAAACCAGTAGCCTTCCTTTACAAAATGGATAAATGTGCAAAAAAAGAAAATAGGAAGACAACAACCTTCACAATAGTCAAAAATAATATAAAATATCTTGGGGAGACTCTAACCAAACATGTGAATGATCTGTATGACAAGAACTTCAAGTATCTGAAGAAAGAAATCAAAGAAGATCTCAGAAGATGGAAAGATTTCATGGTCACAGATCAGAATGATTAATATAGGAAAAATGACCATCTTACCAAAAGTAATCTTTTGTAAAAAGGCCTTCTCCATGCGGCCCCACAGCAGATCCCAATGAAAAGATGCAGTCCATAGTTTTAAGGCATTTAATGTCAGAGCAGAAAATGCATGTGTAAAACCATACCACACTTCTTAGGGTGGGCCTGAGATTAAATACATTTGGAAGGAAGGAATGTCTCAGAAGCAAAGCTTCTTGGTTATGTTCTCCAGGCCTTTAGCTTCCTCATTACAATGGAGATCTATCTTGAGCCTACATGACCACAGGTTATGTCCACTACATGTGGAGACCTGGTATGGAAAAATAGGTAAAGCACCTACAGTGCCTATAAGATTTCTTGGGTTTCTAGCCTTAGCTCAATCAGGAACCAGGCTACCCATCAGGGTCCCACAGCTAATATCCAATATTTACAAAGAACTCAAGAATAAGTCCCAGAGAACCCTATTAAAAATGGGACAAAAAGCAAAATAAGAATTCTCAGCTAAGGAATATCAAATGGCCTAGAAGCACCAAAATAAATAAAAATAAAGTCATTGGGGAAATACAAATAAAATAGCCCTGAGATTCCACCTCACACTAGTCAGAATGGCTGAGATAAAAAAAAAAAAAAAAAAAAAAAAAACTCAGGTGACAGCATATCCTGGTGAGGGTGTGGAGAAAGGGGAACACTCCTCCATTGTTGGTGTGTTTGCAATTGCAAACTAGTACAACCACTCTGGAAATCAGTCTGATTGTTCCTCAGAAAATTAGGCATACTACTACTTGAGAACCCAGCAATATTGCTCCCTGACATATATCCAAAAGATCTTCCAACATATAACAAAGACCTTGCTCTACTATGTTCACAGCAGCCTTATTAATAACAGTCAGAAGCTAGAAAACAACCCAGATGTCCCTGAAAAGAGTAATGGATACAGAAAATATGGTACATTTACAGAATGAAGTACTACACTGCTATCATTGTAGAGGCACTATGCAGTTTACACTTGGGCCAAGGATGTTGGCAAAGGTGAGTAGATGCTGTAGTCTGTCCTGTGGTCTCAGGATGTTCTGCACTTCTGGGTGTTCAGCTCTCTCCCCCATGGGATTTGGGAGCAGGGAGCTCTGGGATGAGATCAGTTCAGATCTGGGCACAGCCTGAAACCTGAAGTTCCCTGTCTGCCTTTGTGTGTCCTGAGTCCACCATGCAGGTCACTTGGAACAGAAAAGTTTGTCTTACCTCTGCTCTCAGGTGTATAGGCATTCCTGGAGATGGGCTTTCAGATCTCAGAACAGGTAGGAACCAGAAGGGTCCTGCCCCTGACTGCTCCTAGGTCCCTGTGCCCAGGGGGCAGAGATGGCACTAGGCATTTTCCTCCTGGGTCAGGAATGTGGGCAGAGGGTAATTTCCCCTGATTCCTCAGGAGTGTCCACACTTCTGAGCATCCAGCTCTCCCCCCAACCTCATGGGATTTGAGTGCAGGGAGCTGTCTGACCAGTTCAATTCTAATATTTGCTTATTAATGGGTATGTACCATGCGTGTGCTTTTGGGTTTGAGTTTCTTCACTCAGGATATTTTCTAGTATAATCCATTTTCCTGAAAAAAACACTTATGATGTCCTTGTTCTTAATATTTGAGTAGTATTCCTTTGTGTAAACGAACCACTTCTTCTGTATCCTTTCTTCTGTTGTGGGACGTCTAGGTTATTTCTACCTTCTGGCTATCACAAATAAGGCCACTTTGAACATAGTGGAACATGGGCACCTCTTACCACAGGTGGGGCAACCTTTGGTTATATGTCCAAGTGTGATATAGCTGGGTCTTCAGGCAGATACATTTCTAATCTTGTGAGAAACCTCCAGATTGATTTTCATAATGGTTGCACCAGTTTGCAACCCCTCCAGCAATGGAGGAGTGTTTCTTTTTCTCCACACCCTTGTCAACATGTGCTGTGGCCAAGGTCTTTGATCTTAGCCATTCTGATTGGTATAAAGTGGATGCATTTTCAAGTTTAGAAGCCAAAGCGCCCAAGTGAGGATCCCTCAATACCACTTGGGAGGGATAAGAAAGCAATCACAGAGCAGGACTGGGAGGGGAAGGAAGAGAGAAGGAGGGACCTGCGTGGGAGAACATAGGAGAAGGAGAAAAGGGGAAGATGATCAGGTATTGGAGTGGTGGAAAACAGGAAACAAGTTCTGGAAGTCAGCATAAAGAATGGAAACAGTAACCTCAGGAGGTAGTAGGTTGGGGGACCCTATAAGATGTACCAGAGGCCTGGGAGGTGAGAGATACTCAAGGCTCAACGGAGGGACCTTACATGACATGACTTATAGTGGGGAGAGGGAACTTGTAGAGTCCATCTCCAGTAGAAAGACAGAGCATCAAGGAGTAATCATCGCACAGTCTTAAATTTCAACCTAGAATTGTACCTGTCTAAAAGATCGGCCGGGACAAAAATGGGGAAGAGACTGAAAGAAAGGAGGTTCACTGACTGGCCCAAGTTGGGATCTAGCTCAAGGGGAGGCTTCAGGACCTGGCACTATTACTAATGCTATGTTGTGCTTACAGACAGGAGCCTAGCATGACTGCTCTCAGAGAAGCCCAACAAGCAGCTGAAAGACTCAGATGCAGATACTTACACCCAACCAATGGAGAGAAGCCTAGGATTCCTGGGGTTGAATTAGGACAAAGCTGGATGAAACTGAGGAAGAGGGCAACCCCATAGAAAGACCAGCCATCTCAACTAACCTGGACCCCTTAGATCTCTCAGATGCTGAGCCAGGCAGTAAGTATACTTGAGCTGGTCTGAGGCCACTGACTCATGTAGAGCAAAGGACTGCCTTGTCTAGTTTCATAAGAGAAGATGCACCTAAACCTGGAGAGACCTGAGACCCCAGGGAATGTGAAAGTTTGGTGGAATGGGAGTGGAGGGGTGGGGACATCTTCTTGGAGACTGAAGTGTGTGAGGGTTATGGAGGGAATGAAATGACAAATTGTCAGAGAATAAACCAAGAGGCAGATAACAACTGAACTCTACAAAAAAGATCAAAGAAATATAATAAATAAATAAATAAATAAATAAATAAATAAATAAATAAATAAATAACATAGTTTTAAAGACTAGGGCACTTTTAAAATTTAAACATGCTTTATATTGGGATGTTCATATTTCCTCTACAGGCTTTTATTCAGCTCCTTCCTCCAGATTCCTGTTTTTATCACCTGTTCTTGCCTCCTTCAGTGATCGACTTTAACATGTAAATGAAATAAACCATTTCCTCCCCAGGTTAATTTGGTCATAACATAAACAAACAAACAAAAAGCACACATGAAGTTGGTATCCTCTTTTTTGACATGTCAACTGCTTAATAAATGTGACTTAGCTTCACTATAAATGTCTCTAAAGGATGAAATCACAATTACTTGAAGTAATAAGGATAAATTTCTGGTTTCATTTTCAATAAGAATCTCTCTCTTTCTAAAATAACAAATTGTAGAATACAGTCTTTCCAAACACTCTCGTAGGATTTTTCAGAAGAATAACAGTAGTTGAAATAGTCTCTAAACTGTCTGTAGTGTCTTTCCCAATTTCATTTTAGAGTGAGCAGTTATTAGCCTCACATCACCGTGTACTTTCTATTTTCTTAAGGAAATTTCTCCTGTGTCCCACACCCCTTAAACACAGAAATGTAACTGGCTGATTCATGTTTGGAAAGGCAAACATTTCCAATCTTGGAAGTTCATAAATGTTATTAATTTTCAGATATTTTATATGCCAATTTCTGAAATATATTGGAGTCAAAGAAAAGTTCATTACCATAGAAAATGTAGGTTTTTACTTGGATTCCTTGTTTTTCCATTGTCAGAGGTTTTATTATCATCTATATTAATAGATGTCATAATGCACCATTTTACTGTGTATCAGATTTCTTATACTACAACATTTTCCACTATATAAAACAGAGTTCATAGTATTAATAATGTTAAAATAATATCATTTGTTAACATACACATAGACTTGTGAGAAATCTCAGAGAAATGTACATTCAATGCTCCTATGCATTTGTGTGCATATGGTGTGCTTGTGTTATACATTAAGTTCACACCTGTGGGGCAAAATCTTATAAATAAAGATACAGAGAATGATGGTATTACAGTTTGAATAAAAATTGTTCCCTATCAACTAATGTGTTAAAAGTTTGTGACAGATAACCGTACCCCTTCAAGAGGTGGTGAAAACCTGTGGAAGTGAGTCATGTCTGGAGAATGGCTGTCATTAGGGAAATCCCTTTGAGGAATCCTCTTCTGTTGCTCCCTCTCTACATCCTGACTAACACAAATGATCATGCACCCACGTGATGCTTTATTTCAGCTTGAACCTGGAAACAATGCGGCTGGCAATAATGCACTGTGTCCTCTCAAAATGGGAGACAAAGAATTCTGCCCTCTGGTAGGTTTCCATTCGCATTGAAGTCACAGTGATAAAGTAAAAATAAAATCAGTATCAAGAGCAGGCTAATGTCCTGATAATCTGATTAACACTGAAATGGGTCTAAGATAAGAATTTGCAAGAGGTTGGAGATGTGGACTAGAGATACAGAAGTCTGCAAGCAGGGAAATTATAACATGGTCTCAGAATACGAGAATGCTACTGGAAGTGTGGACAAGGAAGACAGTGCTATTGAACTTTAGTTTTATTGGGAATTGTGCTACAGGACATTTATATTGGAGGGAAAGAACTTGACTTCAATTTGTCCATGTTCTCTCTTTTATGGGGGACTGGGTTTAAAAATGAAGCACTGTCTTTTTATAACCGAATGAAGGAGGATGAGTGGCGATAATAAAAAGTCTACTGTATACCAAGGAAAGAAAGAGAAGACATCCATCCTAAATTCACTCAGATAGAACAGTGGAACAGTGGAAGGTGTGAAAACACAGAATGGTGACACAGGGCAGAGAAGCAAACTGAGGGGAAAATCATCCTCCAGAAGAAGTTGCCATGAGTATGTGACACTTGACACCTGACCTCATCAACTTCACATGGATCAGAATGTATAGAACAAACTCTGAAAGTGGGATACCAGGCTGCTATTGGGAGAGAAAAAAAAAAGATAACATGCCTCTGGTCTTGACTGTCACTTGCACTGAAAACTGAATGAGAGGGATAAAGAGGAGGACATCACAAGACCAGACACTGGAAGCATTAGGGGGAGAAACTTGCCAGGTTACCAATGGATGCACAGTCTTGAGCCACATGGAAAGGGAACAAGACTGACCACGTGCTTACCCCTTCTATCCCTTTATACCATAAAGACTTATTAACTCAAGACCTTGACACAACAGTCTTTCAGTCTTGGAAACTCTTCTCTACAGGAGTTCTGACTTTGTTATTTTCTCTAAAGCTCCCCATATGGGGAATAATATTTCTTTCTAAAACTCACCTTTTATGTGAGGTCCCTGAATTTCTCTTAATCTTATTATTATTATTGAACTAAGACATAATTACAATAAATATATAATACAAATTATATATATATGTATATATATAAACAGAATTTCTCACCTACTCTTGACCCTTCAACCACTCCATGTCTGATGCCCCCTACCTCCAAAATTTGTAGCATCATGGCTTTTAACCACTGTTAATATTCATATAAGTAAGTCAATAAATAAATAAAACTTGCATAGTCTATTCAGTGTTGCTGGCAAGTATTTGCTTCTAAGGGTGATGATTTAGGTATTGAATAAAAGGGGGTTCGTTCATGAAGAAGACTAATTCTTCGTCTCTTTGCAGTATTTAATTGCCTTTATACATTGTTGTAGGGATTTCTTTATTCAAACTATGAAGGCAAGAACCCCAAACCAGGGTGGTTATTCAGTTTCTAGGATTCTGACTCTCAACCAAAGAACAAGAGCAGACAAAAGCAGCTACAAAATTTCAAAGAGCCTACCAAATTCCCATTCAAACAATATAAAGACCTCTTGGTGTAAAACTAAGTAATTATTTTAGTATTGTTATCTCACTCCACATTTATCTGTCTATAAATCATCTAATTTGCACGGTTAATATTTTGCAATTAAAGTGAGAAGTATTAGAATAAAGCAATGGAAAAGTATTTTGGTAGGTTGGGGGCCAAGATGTTCCACTGAGAGATCACTCCAAGAAACAGACCTAACACAAGAGGTTTATTGGGGGATCAGAGAGACCAAAAGACCATCATCATGAAATCAGGACAAGAGAAAGAGAGGGAGAGAGGGAGAGGGAGAGGGAGAGGGAGAGGTAGAGGGAGAGGGAGAGAGAGGGGGGGGATAGGGCAGGGCAGTTGAGGGCAGGGGAGGGAGGGGAGGAAGGAATAAGGAAGGAAGGGAAGGGAAGGAAGGAAGGAAGGAAGGAAGGAAGGGAAGGAAGGAAGGAAGGAAGGGAAGGAAGGGAAGGGAAGGGAAGGAAGGAAGGAAGGGAAGGGAAGGGAAGGGAAGGAAGGGGAAGGGAAGGGAAGGGAAGGGAAGGGGAAGGAAGGGAAGAAAAACAAGACAGAAAGAATAATCTGGGATGGGCAGAGCCTTTTTAAAAGGAGTGCCTGTCAGTAGTAGAAATGCATTTGCACCTGGCAGGAATGGGAATGACATAGGCTTAGTCACTGAAATGCAGACTTGCAGAACATGCCTGATTTACAACATGACATGTATAATAAATATACATTCATTTCAAAGTCATGAGCCAAGGAGGCTCAAAAAAGTACATTAACACTATATAGAAATGGGAAAATTATTAAAAGCTATGTGCTAGTGAAGAATAATTTAAACTACTGAATAAAAGCAGTCATTGCATACTTTAGGAGACAGGAAGGAAAGGTATAAGACTTTAATGTCATCTGCTAGAATGAATGAACCTTCTTGCTAAGTTAAACAAGGTTACAATGAACAGCATATGGCTTGGAGCAGTGTGGGTTAGGACATGGGAGAAAATAAAAACTGAAAATTTACCCCATGGGTAAATGATGAAGTTAGATTGGAAAGGCTTTGATGTGGAAGAAATCACTTTGTGATTTAAAACTTCAGTAGAGCCTTTCAAACATGAAACTGTTACCTCTGTGTTTTTATTTTGAAGTTGCAAAACAATATCATTTAAGTTCTTCATAAATATTTACAGAGGAATATCCATACTTTTAAATTTTCCAAGAAATCTGCATATCAACTTCTTTCCCTATTTCTTCTTGTCAAATTATTAAAACCAGAATGACCCTTGGCCAATAGAGGGTTTGTTGTTGACGATGTTTCCCTAATGACCAGCTGGAAATTTTCATTATCCGCCAGGGGGCAATAAAGCACATTAAGTAGAAGACAGAGGACAGAGCAACCCCTGTGCTATAGTGATTTGTTCTGGGATTAAAAACCACATATCTGGGTTGGGATTTAGCTCCACAGTAGGGCACTTGCTTCCCTAGGGAGCCTAAGGCCCTAGGTTCGGTCCTCAACTCCGGAAAATGAGATAAAATGATAACTACAATAAAAGCAAAATAACAAAAATCCCAGATCCAAGAAACTGATTATCTGTAAATATAAGGACCTGGAAGTCTCAGCTGATATCTTAGTGCAAGGGCAGACAGCAGAATGAAGCAGAAATTCCAGGGGTGATTTTAACAGGCAGAAAAGCCCCCACCCTGTTTTTTCCATCTGTGGGTACGAATACCAAAGGGTATATAGAATGCCCTAGAGTCAAAACAGAAATGTTTTGTCTGCTAGAGTCTGAGAAGCATTTCTAGGGAGAAACGAAAGAACTCACCTTGGATTTGCTACATAAGAAGGATTTCTAGCAACCGAGCCGCCTGTCACAGCTATCACAGCTAGTGGGGCGGAGTGATGGGAATGGTTCCTTCCAGATGCATTACACTGAGGACCCAGCTTGGTGTCACCGGCAAACCTGATTCATATTCATATGCCGTCTTGATTACCAGTAAACTGCTTCCTTGGGGGAACGGAAGGATTTCACAATTGGAATCATGTTTCCAGGCTCTTCAAAATACCAATACGGTTTTTTAAATTTCAAAATGGCAGTAAGTTTAGGGGTCATTAGTCAGAAAACTATGCTCCCATTTTATAGTTTTTATGTACACAAGTGACAGATATGAATGTATCAGTAAAAGAATGTCATTTTAATATACATTGACTTATTTTTAATTACGTGTGCATGTATGAGCAAGTATGGGACTGTGCACGTTAGGGCAGTGCTAGAGATCTGATGGTACTGGAATTACAGAAGCTTGTCGCACAACATCATTATTGAAATCACCATTGGGTTCTTTGCAGGAAGAGTTTGCACTTAATCTCTGAGCTATGTCATGAGGAAATAATAAATGGATAAACATTTCTGGGAATATGGGAAAGATACAAAAATGGTTTAGGAAACAAAGATGGTGATGTAATCCTGGGACTGTGCCACAAGGAATGTTACAGGCACTCCAATCACCATATGCATGAAGAATTCAGTCTCTTTCAAAACACTCTAACATTGAAAGTAAAAAAAAAAAAAACTCATGTTAATCATGCATATATATATATATATATTCAATCATATTTCTATTAGTATAGTAAAAAGTAGCACTGGACATTTATATTTCAAATGGTTACAATTGTTCATGTAAAAGCCATAGCTTCAAAAACGTAACTACAAATACACTTAATTTAAAAATTCAGGAAGCCCAAATATTAAGTCAATCAATTGTTTCTAAAAATGTATTACTGCCTTATTTAACAAAATAAATTATCACCTAAAAATAACAGTGGTCCAGACTTAGAAAGCAAAATAACTATAGGATAATGTTTGTTTTTAAAAACCTATTTAAAAATAATATATGCACTTCTAGGTAGGCAGATTTGGGGGCACACCAGAGAGACAGTGGACTCCATCCACAAAGTCCAATAATGCCTTACTTGTTTCATTCAAAATAACCAAGAATTCATAAAACCATGATTCATGAGGATGTACTGCATGCCTTCCCTGCATATTCAGCAGCCTCTCTGGTTGAAAAGTTTTGCTTAACCAAGTTCTTCATTCCCCATGAATTGTCTTCTTCTTACAATCTTATAGAAGGCAACTTTGACATCCTTATTCCGCAGACTGTAAATCAGGGGGTTCATCATGGGCACAACAATGGTGTAAAACACAGAGGACACTTTCCCTTGGTCCATGGAGCTGACTGATGAGGGCTGAAGGTACATGAATGTTAAAGAGCCAAAGAAGAGAGCAACAGCCAAGATGTGGGAACTGCAAGTGCTGAAGGCTTTGGATCTGCCCTCAGTGGAGCGAATGCGGAGGATGCTGGCTATGATGAAGGTGTAGGAGCTGAGGATGGTCAGGCCGGGAACAATAATATTAAATGAACTGAAAGACAGTGCTAGTACTTCATTGATAAATGTACTGGAGCAGGATTGTTCCAGCAGTGGTAAAAGATCACAGAAGTAGTGGTTTAGGTCATCACCTTTGCAGAAAAGCAGTCTAAGCAGGCAGACTGTTTCACCTGTGGCACAAATCAAGCCTACACTATACACCGCCACCACCATCCAGGAACACACTTTGTAGGACATGGTAACATTATACAGCAAGGGGTTACAGATGGCAACATAGCGGTCATATGCCATGGCAGCTAGCATGTGACACTCGGAAACAGCAAAAACATCAAATAAGTAAAACTGGGCCATGCACTCTGCATAAGAAATGACACTCTTCACCATGACAAAGTTCTCCAGCATTTTGGGCATGATGACACTGGACTGGCAGAGGTCAACCAAAGACAGATTACTGAGGAAGAAGTACATGGGAGTGTGCAGGTGAGGACTGAAGAGGATTAGCATGACCATGCCCAGGTTTCCTAGGACTGTGACCACATAGATTCCTAGGAAAAGGAAGAACAGGGGCAGCTGCAGCCCTGGCTTCTCTGTTAATCCAGTGAGGACAAACTCAGTCACAGTGGTGTAATTTACTTCTGCCATTTTCTTCTGAGCCCCTACGGTGAGAGGGATTTAAGTTTTTAAGACACGTGCTTAATGTACTTTTACATTATAAGGGTTCAAATAGAAGCCAAGACTTTTCTGTCAGATAGCTCCACTTCCTTACCAGTATTATTAGTCAGAGCCTTAGGACCTAAATATATGAGGTATGTAATCAAATATCAGATAGGACAATCACCATTATATTCTATGTTCTATGAGTGCTGACATGTAATATCTAATTCTGTATCACACAGTAAATACTATGTAAACTTGATGTTACTCTTTCAATGGGCTTCTGTGCACAATTTCTAGTCATATTAGAACTCCAAATGCAAAATAATTTTTGATATGTTGAAATAATGGCAACATAAATGACAAAATAAAAACCATTGACTCATATCATACTACTTAGGGGAAAAACAGCAATAGCAACAACAAAAAAGTCTTTCTATACTCTTCATGTTTTCTCAACTTCATAATATAGATGCTAATTTTTGCAATGGGGACACAAGGTGCAGTTTTAAGCAATCTTATATGACTGCAAAACATTCTCTTTGTAAATTATGTGTTCCTGTATGTATTAAATTCCAACAAATCTACAAACAATAACTACTACATAAGCTTAGAACTAGGTAAGTTCACAAAAAACAAACCATCTAGAAATAATTTTTTCCACAAGTTTGCAACAAAGAACCAAAGAACCCAATTAATATACCATTGAAGTAATGATCTGTATAGGAAAATGAAATAAAATAATGAAATGCTATGCACTTACAATTATAAGACATTGTAGCTGTTTCTTACCCACTCTTTACTTGCCTTTCCTGTTTGATCTTCCTGTAGGGGTTTTTATGGACATTAAACACAGTAGATGCTTTTTAAATATATGCATATATGAAAGAAATCTAAAAAGTATAACAAAATAACAGAGAAGACAAAGTCCCAAATCGACATCCCTTGCCACCAAATGAAACCTCCAGTGTTAAGAATTGGCTTCATCTAATTTAATTGTTAAAAACAAGCATCCCATGTAAACCCTCAATAAACAAAATCTATTACCAAGACTGTTTGATGCTCTCCATAAATTGACGTCATGTCTTTATAGCTGAAGACAATGCCTATATAACTCATTGGACATGAAGAACCTAGCTGGTGTCTAACTAAAACTAGTACCCATACTGACTAGCGTAAATGACACTGGAAGGTCCTCTGAACAATACCAAATGAGAAGTGTAACCTACCATTGTGAACTCCAATCGTGATATGCCTGCTAGATATTCTGGTACAATAGTGGCAGAAATTGTGTGGGGTAACTAACAACTAACTTCTTCCCGACGCCATGAACTGAAACCCATGACTAACACACCCTAGTTGGACAACAACCCAAGAGTAGATAGGGCAGGGACCTACGGGGAACTATGTACTGCTATTCCTAATGACATTCTGCTATACTCATATTCCAGTGTCTTCCTCAATCATTATCTCAGAAACTTCCTCCTGCAGTACCTGAAAACAAAACAGAAGCCCATCGCGGAACAACGTGCAGAGATGGGAGACCACGCAACCCTCAATCCTAGATGGAATATCTCCATAAATCCCTTCCCTCTCACTGCTCAGAAAACTCTGCAGAAGAGGAATCGGGAAGAATGTGAGAGCCAATGGCAATGGAGGACATCAAGGAAACATGGCCTTTTAAATGCATTAGGATTGAGGAACATATGAATTCCCAGATCCTGTGTCATCAGTCACAGGGACTGCACAGGTCTAAGCCATAAGGGGTCTCAGCCTTATGTGGGAAAGTGGACACAATTCCCATCCCTAACTACTTCTACTTGATAAACAATTGCAGAGGAAGTATTGGTTTTCTCCTATGAAATCTCACAGGGTACGCAAATTACACTTAATTACACTTAAGGGCAGGTCAGATACTAGCAGTAGAAGGCCAACACAAAATGAACTCAGTGGTATTTTTTGAGTTTTTAAGTTGTTTTATTTTATTTTATTTTTAATTATTTTGTTTCACAATACTCTGCTGGTCTTTGCTGGCCTTTGCTGGCCTTTGCTGGCCTTGTACACATTTTTTTTACTTCTAGATTATGATTTCCTATTTTATTTTTTTTAATTTTCTGTATATGTGGGAATGTGTGTGCTTCTGTGTTTGTTCTTTGAACTTTTTTCTGTTCGTTCTTTCTTGTCTAGTCTGGTTTGTTTTATTCTATTTTACCTTATTGATTTTAGTTGTGTTAATATATTCTAATAAAGAAAGATAGAGTATAGTTTAAGGAGGATCTCAGAGGAGTTAGTAGAGAGATAACTATACGGAATGTAGTATATGAAAAACCTATTTTCAATAAAAAGTTATAAGATGCTGTTGACAGGAAAATCTTTTATTGCATAAATGGAAAGGAATTCTATGTTGAGGAATCAAATACATTCCCTCCATGCAGATGGCATTCATTCTCAACTTTTTCAGTCCAATGTTTGGCTCCATGAATCCTACTCTTGAATTTGCATATATTTACAAGATGATTCTAAAATGTTTAGAAAAGTAAAATAAACCTGGAGTACTCAATAGAAGTTTAAAAGAGTTGTATTTGCCCATCAGAAAAATTATACAAAGTTATGAAAATCAAGACTATAAGTTATTTTTCTAACCATAAAAACAGAGTAGAAAATTTGAGCTGACAGTACATGATTTTGTTATCACAATGATTGTGCTTTAAAAGTGAATCATAAAATTCGATGAAAAAAAGATTTTTAAACAAATAATTCCTTAGACCACTTCCTTAAACCAACCACAAAACTTCATTCAAACATCTAACAGACCTCTATGAAAATTCTAACACAATGCAATATTATTAAAAACCTGTATTTTTTATCTTTCATAATTATATCTTACACAAGATTTCAAAACTCTCAGCTTTGGTAAAACAATTTAGTGAATTGTGATTTAATGAAATATTTTTAAGAATTGTCAACATATAGGTCTATATACTCAGCAATGTCATCCTTAAAGTGAAACAGACTGTACATGCACCATTCCTGATTAAGGATTCATAATCATATTACCAAGCACTCTTAAGTATTAAAAACCAAAATAAGTAGTGTGCCAATTAAAAGCAGTCAGATAATTGGAGAACACAGTGTGATGTGTTGTTGCAGAATGTAAGAGATCACTTTCAGGAACTGTCTGGAAACCCCCATGATTGTAAGACCGTAATTTGCACAAGGGTCCTACAAGGTGAGAAGGTTAAAAAGCACTAGAACAAATGGAATTCAGGTACTCACTCTTCCTCTGCTTGGAATACTCTGTCAACATCAGATGTAAGCTACACTAAGTGCTTTCTAAAGCCAAGAGCTCAGGATGAAGCTGGTGCTGATGACTCAAAGCGGATTTCTGGCTGCTGTTGATTTCAGCATTGGATTCCAGAGCTTAGTGTCTGCATGGCTTACGCATACATTACGCGCCAAATGCTATGATTCATCTAATAGCTTCCTTATGCTTCAACCCAAAGAACCCACCAGAGTGACATTATGTAGACAGAATTTTTGATATATAAGCAATGTCGTAAGTATTTATAGAAGGGGACTCCCTGAAGACATAATTTCATCAGGGATGAACTGGTGCAAAGTGTGGGCAATTAAACGTTGCTTTTTATGTTTGTGTGACACTCATTAACTCCTTTGTGTATAATATTCTCTATGTTGTAAACTGTAGCAATCGTAACGTTAAAGACTAACAATTAAGGCTATCAAGTACGGATCTTAAATATCTTTCTGATGACAACTTCCTGTCAAAAAATAATTTCCAAAATTTAAAGTTACTCTTTCTATTCTTGCTATCTACTTGGAGAACGGATATCTTATCATTTTTATTGCATTTCCCCATTTTGATTAATTCCTAGTTTTCTGCTTTATCTCTGTGGGGGGGTTTTGTTTGTTTTGTGATTTTTGGAAACAGGATGTTTCTGTGTAGCTCTGTCTGTCCTAGAACTTCCTCTGTAGACTAGACTGGCCTTGACCTCAGTGATCTTACTGCCTCTGCCTCCCACACGCTGAGATTCAGTACACTTTAGCACAACTAAATTGAAGGGGCTTTCAACGAACCTAGTGACTTAAAGAGCCTGGAAAAGAAGAAGAAATCTTAAGACTAAAGCTAATGTGGACAATGCAGGCACTGTAATCTAGTTGTTGATGTTATTGTCTCAGATTTTCCCTAAGTTGTGGCAGTTAAATCTAGGTTTTTGAAATTAAGAATTATGTATAAACAATGACAGGTATCGAATTTAAATTTTATGTCACTAAGTGAAAATAGAAATCTCCATGCAAACTGATGTGTCTCAGTCTGCACATACATAAAAAATTATAGGTATACTAATATATAAGGGATAGCATATGCTTATATATCATAGTCAAGTAGTTAGAAATATACAGATTAACATGTACTCATAATCCTACATTGCAGAACAAATAAATAAGAAGCTACATTTAAGTAACAACATACATACCCAGCTCCCACAGAGGTTCTTATTTATTGTCACTTGGCAAAATAAACAAAGGATCTTTGAGAAGGAAATAATAGTGATGCTCTTCATTTTTACTGCTTGATTGTTAAAATGTATTTTTGTTTTATATTTTCATCCATTTTAAAATGAATTTGATACCTTTTAAATCCTTAGTAGATAATGAGTCCAGGGTTAAATCTGAGACTCCGGTTCACTCATGAAGTAGTACTGACCACACTCAAGGTAGTCTTTCCCCTCAGTTAAGGCTTTCTGATCACCGTCAGACTCAGAGACACGTCCCCTGACTGAGTCCTACCTACATAAGTTAGCATTGAAGATTAACCATCACTCCATCTGAAATTTGAACACAGTATATAGTCTATCACCTTTTATACGAATATACTCAGGTAGTATTCAGGACAATTTTGACAGATTAAAAAAAATTACATCCTACCACAACAGCATATCCCAAGTTACTGAAATTTGGTAGTTGATTATGTAAGCTCATAGGTGGTCTCAGGGATTATAGAACACTTAAATTAATGGAGAAAGTAGATATGGCCATGTAACTTGGCATAAGATTTGATCATATTGCATAAATTGCTGTCTACTGCATTTAAGTTTTGACTTTTCTCTATGATAAATCAATAGACATGAATTATAAATCATGGGAGAAATAACAGCAGATATTTACAAATAATTAAAATTTACTTTTTAAATATATTTAATTTTGTTCTGTCACTTTATCATCTAATTTTCACATATTTCCTTTGATTAATTTATACGTCCCATTCATTTAATTTTTTTATAATTTGTGAGAAAATGGTCATCTGCTAATTAGATAAATACAATTATTTTCAATAATTCAACTTCCATTAAATCCAAATATTATAAATAATATGGTTGAGAAAAACACTTGTGAATATATACATCAATTATTCTTTTGATGTATTAAGATGGAAGCTGTTTATACATCCACAAGAGTAGGATAGAGCAGGATTTACAGAATACATATCCTAGAGCAGAATCTGGGACAAAGCTTAAACAGCATTGTAATTTCCATACATAGGGGAAAGTCCATTATTTGTTAAGCTAAGCCACAGGAAGGAGGACCACCATATTTATATTTTATTGCAAAGACAGATAGCAGAAAACAAGTAAGAAGATTCAGGAATGATTTTAAGAGACAGAAGCCTTTTGACACTATCCATTTTAAACACAAGACAAAAGGGAAGTAAATGGGAAATCAAATGTCTATTCTTCCTCACATCTCTTCCCTGACCCCTGTCTGTGTCATGAAAGCATGTGAATGGCGAATGCAATGAATTGATTTGGTTTTGATTGGAAGGTCCTGTGTGAGAGATACTGTAGCCACTGAAGATATGTCCTTTTGCTTTTTGCATTCCTTTATCATGATAAACTGGGTTATGGAAACAGGAGACAGGGCCCAGTACAAGCATGCCTCTTCTCATGTTACAGGAACAGTACTCCAATGTGGAAAGGATTAAATGCTGGCATGCATGTCAAAGAGAAATTCCAAGCTCCTTTCCTCTCCTTGTTGCTAAGAAACAAAGCATTAAAAAAAACATCTTATGGCCAAGAATTGGAACCATGAATGAATGTCTATTTATTACAAACTTAAAATGCACTGTGTATATTCTGCAGTCTATATATGTGTGACCTTTTTTATACTTAAGCATAAATGTAAGTAAAACTTAGTAAAATTATAAAAGATTATTGTTCTTTACAATGAACTATTCATTTAGACCATGATGAACACAAGTACATTCTGATGGGGACTTCTGGTTTGATGGCTATCATGTCTACTTCAGTTAATAAACCAATAGAGTGCTTAATTTCTGTTGCATTGCAAATCCAGTTGGTTATGTGAGTTTTTGAGGAGACATCAAACACTTATTGAGTTTTGTTGAAAACTATTTTGCTATTTCTCTTCTGATTTTCTTATTTCAAATCAATTTCCATAATATTCAGTGCTCTCTTCTGTCTTCTGTGGGAAATTGCCCACATGTCTTTTATTCACATAAGCACTTACACATAAAATATAAATAAATACACAAATAAATAATATCCTTTGATCTTCCATTTTTATAAACTCACATTTTTTTCTTCTTCAAAGATTTAGTTAATAGGGGTAATCTACTCTTCCAAAGAAAAGGATAGCTTAAGGCAGGTGCGGTCAACACTACACTTTCATCACTCGAGTGACTAGCATAGGAAGGTAGGAAGACAATGAATATGAAGCAAGTCTAGGCTGGTTTAGGTAAGAAACACTGTATTTAAGAAGATTAATAGATGCTCATATATACACATACAAACTGAGAGAATGGGAGAGTGAGAGAGAAAAGCAGAGTCAGAGAGATGCAGGCAAAGAGAGGAAGAAAAGAGAGAAAGGATAGAAGGGAAAGGGAAGGAGGGAGGAAGTTTAGGTGGCATTCTTATTATATAAATGTAACGTGGACCTACAGAAATGAATGACACCAATTTCCAGAGCAGAAATGACAAGACCAAGACAGAGTATATGTGACATTTGCCCCAGAATTCAGGTTCCATGAATCAGGTTCATGTGTAAAATACAAGTCAACAAGGAGATAGACTAGTTCTATAAGACTTGAACTGGGAGATTCAGACCGTACATCAGCAATGAACAGCTGGACAACGTAGATGTTTTGGACTCAGGAGAGGGGGAAGTCAAATATAAAATGGAATCAGAGAAAAATCAAGGAAGCTTGTGAACTACATGTAAGTTACAGATGGTCTTGTCGAGTATCGATGGGAGGAAAGGTCCTTAGTCCTGTGAAGACTAGATGCCACAGTGTAGGGGAATGTCAGGGTGGGAAGGCCAGAGGGAGTGGGTGGGTGGGTAGGGGAGGACCTTCATAGAAGAAGGGGGAAGAGGGTTGAGATAGGGGGTTTCCAGAGGGGAAAACAGGAAAGGGGATAACATTTGACATGTAAATAAAGAAAATATCCAAGAAAAGAAACAAACAAACAAACAAATGGGTCTATCCCCAGCTGGTACAGCTCATTAAAATTAGTGCCTCTGGATGCCATTTTCTTTTCCTTATTTTCATTCTACATCACTGCTACTCTTTGTTACTATAAACATCGACCTTCTTCAGTAAAACAAAATGGCATATCTTTTCTGGAGAGACTTTTTTTTACCCACCCTGTATTTGAGAAGGGAGAGTATTGGGTCACGGAAGCATTCTAAGATTTCCATAGACTTCAGCTATAATTGGGTTTCTTGAAACAGAAAAGGAGTGAATATAATTTTATAACTGTTTTATAAAGTTATGACTGGATGCATTCTAGAAATGGCACCAACTTCTTTGTTGGGAAAGTGCTGCAGATGTGATTAAAGAACTACACAGCTGCTCTGGGCTTCATTTGCCACTGGGCTTAAGAGGAGCTAAAATCAAAAGGAAACATCGTAACATGATCCCTGGACCTCACTGTGAACATCTTTAAGAAAGGAAATGCAGCAAATAAATAAAGATACACTGATGCTTCTATTTTCTAAAATAAAGGGGACAGGAATGTTGTTTTCTGTTACGTGTTATAAAATTTTTCAGTTACATAGATGATCCATCACAGATGCTCACAGTGCAAAATTAGAATTTTTGTTTGCTGAAACTTGTGACAATTTGAATGAATTTCTACATTATCAGCTCATTCTTGTAAAATTAATTAGTAAATGTGTACAAGTTTTTGTTTGATTGATTGTGTTATCCTTTACTCTGTGATAATTGAACTCTTTAAAACATTTACTTTGATACATACTTCTAACTTTAAAAATTCACAGCAAGATCCATTTTGGGTATTTGTTGTTTGTCATAAATTTACAGGATAGATTGTGTCAGGCATTAAAGTATCCCAACTTCTCCACAGACCTTATTTGTAATTCTCTAAAATAGAAAGAGAACACATGTGGCTTTATAACTGTTTTATAAAATAATCATACTAGAAATGTTGCATAACTACTGTAGGGTTGCTGCAACCCTTTAATAGAATTGGTCAAGTCCTAGTAATTCCCAACCATAAAATTATCTCATTGCTACTTCATAACTGCATTTTTGCTACCTTAATGAATCATAATGTAACTCTCTGATATGCCACCCCTGTGAATGGGTCATTGGACCCTTAAAGCTATCACAACCTGAAGATTGAGAACCACTGCCCTATTGGATAAGCACTGTGGATATTAATAATTTAATAGGTGTGTGTGTGTGTGTGTGTGTGTGTGTGTGTGTGTGTGTATGGTGAGTACACGTGTGCTGTTTCTGTGGATCTTTATTTAAGTTATTTATCGTGCTAGTTTTCATTAAAGAACTTATTTTTTTATCTGTTTTTGATGGATAATACTGTGTTCTTCTGAACAGGTTAAAGATACAAATTTCTTAATTAAAATACTGTATTTTAGTTTCAAAGAGCAATGAGCACTAGCTTTGATGGTTCATTGCTTCATGAGGGGAAGGTACCTCTGCCCGAGACCACATACAAGAGATGGGTACAGGACAATAATGCATCCTTCTGGGACATGTCATGTCCATGTGAGTACCTGCTCTCCTCTTCAAATCTCTAGTCAGAAATGCCGATCTGTTTCCTAAGGCTTAGACAAATAGGCTCTGATCTGTCATTCATAGAGCCCCTGTATGCATACCTCTGCTGAGGAAGGGAGAGCCTCAGGAGAGTTCCAGACCATCAGGGTAACTTCGTTAGTTTATTTTTATTGCTGTGACAAATAACCATAGATGTAAAGGCTTTCAGACTTACCAGCTTAATAGCTTAGCATAGTGGAGATCAAAAGTCTAGTGGGGGTCACTATATTAAATATTAATCTTGACAGTGTTGTGATCACAGTTAATTTCTCTACGGCCTCTGTCTTACTACTATAATATATTTACAAGAATATTGGTGGATAACATGAACACTCAACATAACCTGGTATTACCTCACTAGTTAAACTGGTGAGCAACTTCAACTGCATGTTCGTCAGCAATCTCCCTTGCCATGTAGCCTAATATGGTCAGTGGTGCCAGGATTAGAACATTGCATCTTTGCGAACATCTACCATGCCTAGCATGCCAACGGATGGGCTTCTTGCCTGGTGTGCTATCCAATTCCAACATTACTAGATGTCTCCGGGGCAAAAATGTTAGACATTGTCAGAGAGATCATTAGCAGGCTCTCAGTCAGTCTACCCAGGCAGTTTCTTTTAGTAACTGACCCTTCACTTGTTGCCTGCCATGAAGTAGTGATCTGGCACCACGAGGTCTCGGCATACCAGCCCGTCTTTGAACTTAATTTCACACCAATGTTTCTGCTTTACACCTGCAGGAAATTGGGCTGGAGATTTAGCTCAGCACACAGAGTACCTGCCTAGCATGCACATAGCCCTGGATTCTAGACTTTGTACTGTATAAACTGAGCATGGTGGACATTAGCACTGGGAATGTCATCTAAGATGGTGTAGTGATGGAGTTTGAAACGAGATTGAAATACATAAGACCCTTCCTCAATAAGATATATTATGAGAAATCTATGTCTGAACATGTTGTCATGATAAATTGGTCATTTTGCAAAACAGATCTTTCCAGAAAACAGATTTCATGAAACAAAATTAAACAAAACAGTATTTAATTAGCAAAAGGCATTATATTTATTTCCTGATCTATGAGTTATCCTATCCCAAGCTCTGGAAACAATGATCTAAAAAAACTAGCAAAACCTCTTATATATGGTTTTAAGCATAGCCATGGGGTGGGTATATTTCTGACTGGCAATTGTTGTCTAAGACCTAATGAGAGTTTAAAGCAACAGCCAATGAGAATGGCATAAATCACAGTCATCAAGCTGGGAGATTAGCAAAGGATCAAAGCAACCCTACTCAGTTATTAATAGATGGTAAAAGTTAAAAGTCTCAAGTGAGGCAGTCAGAATGGAAAAAGAGCTGCACCACAGCAAGAAGGAATGAGCTGGGACAAGTGTCAACTGCACACAGCTGTTTGGTTGTTGAGGCCCTCCGTGAGAACGCCACACTTGAGTATAAATGACAACCGTCAGGCATATTTATTCAAGAGAATATCTGCATGTATTAACTAAGCAAATTGCTAAGAGAGTAGTTTAAAGAACAGATCTATACAAGTGGAAACTGTGATGGCTGGTTAGTTACACTATTATAGAAAGTATGTCATCGATTAAAGCAAATTCATGAAGTGTTTTCTATTTCCCCCAAAATGTATCTTAGTTTTTCTTCTGTTGTCTTTTGGAGATGGTATGGCTATTGCACTTAACAACCCATGGAGCTCTGGTTAGATATTCAGGACCTACACACAATCTACCAATTTAAAATTCTATCACAGGCTGGGGAGGGCATCCTGAGGCCCTACCATTAGGTCAAGAGCCATATTGTTAATGGCTTCTGAGGTAAAGATAGTCACTTTTCCTAAATGGTGTGATCTCTGGTAGTGCCCAACCCCAGTAGTCAGTCCCACATATGAGTAAATAAAGACGGCAGTAATTGGATTTAGTAGTAAATACATTTGTACACACACACACATATGTATGTACATATATATATATATAAATTTACATATATGTATATATGTATGCCTACCTGGAGAGAATGGTGAGGAGTGGAGGATGAATGTGAAAATTTAATTTTATGTATGTATAAAATATTCAAAGAATGAATCACAAATATATAATAAATTATTTATGTACTTATTATTGAGTGTGTATTTGTAAATGGGAGATATTTATGGGAGTCTATTCTGATTATGAGGAAAGAGATATAGTCAGAGGTGGTAGGAAGATAAGAAAGAGTGGGACAAGAATGGTCAGTAGGCCCTGTATACATGTGAGAACTTACCTAAGAACAAATTTAATTAATATAAGAGATTGAAGCATGAAACATGAGTTTGTGGTGGTCACAGGCAGCAATCATTTCTAATTTGAATATTATACCTTTTGCAGTATAAATATGAGCAATATTTAAATAACTGGAATTTATTCACACATGCACACAATAGGCCTCAGAAGTAGTATCAGTTAGTTAATGATATTTGTCCCTCTACATTTTAAAGATGTTTCCATTGAGTATAGAATTTTAAGTTGTCCATTATTTAATCCAACACTACTAAAAGTGTGATTGTATTGATGTCTTTTTTTTTGTGAAATTTAAATATAAATCGCATTTTCTTTCCATTCTGATAGGGATCATTATGTTTTGGCAGTTTTTATAACTTTCTTCTTTAATTGCTTTTTACCATTTTTCAAGAGCATGCCATTTTATTTTCATCTCACCTGTCTTCTCATCATTCTGAGACTCTTAGAAGGAATGGCCATTCAGAGCCTGACCCACCTGAGGATCCAGCCTATATATATACAGCCACCAAACCCAGACAATATTGTTGATGCCAAGAAGTACGTGCTGACAGGAGCCTGATACAGCTGTCTCCCTAGAGGCTCTGCCAGAGCATGACAAATACAGAGGAGAATGCTGGCAACCAACCATTGAACTGAGAATGGGGTCCCCATTGGAGGAGTTAGAGAAAGGATTGAAAGAGCCGAAGGTGTTTGATAGTATACTTAAGTGACCACGAAAGTTCCACCAGAGAAATACTAAGCCTGATGAACAATTTAAGGAAAGTGGCTGGGTATAAAATTAACTCAATCAAATCAGTAGCCTTCCTCTACTCAAGGGATAAACAGGCTGAGAAAGAAATTAGGGAAAATGACACCCTTCACAATTGTCCCAAATAATATAAAATACCTCAGTGTGACTTTAATCAAGGAAGTAAAAGATCTGTATAACAAGAAATTCAAGTCTCTGAAGAAAGAAATTGAAGAAGACCTCAGAATATGGAAAGCCCTCCCATACTCAGGGACTGGCAGGATTAATATAGCAAAAAATGGCCATTTTGCCAAAAGCAATCTACAGATTCAATAGAAACCCCATCAAAATTCCAATTCAATTTTTCATAGAGATAGAAAGAGAAATTTGGAAATTAATTTGGAATAACAAAAAAAGCAGGATAGTGAAAATTATGCTTAACAACAAAAGAACTTCTGGGGGAATCACCATCCCTTACCTCAAGCTGTATTACAGAGCAATAGTTATAAAAACTGTATGGTATTGTACAGAGACAGACAGGTAGATCAGTGGAATAGAAATGAAGACCCAAAAATGAACCCAAACACCTATGGCCACTTGATCTTTAACAAAGGAGCTAAAACCATCCAATGGGAAAAAAAAAAGATAGCATTTTCATCAAAGGTGCTGGTTCAACTGCAGGTCAGCATGTAGAAAAAATGCAAAGTGATCCATTCTTATTGCCCTGTGCAAAACTTAAGTCCAAATGGATCAAGGACCTCCACATCAAACCAGATACACTCAACTAATGGAAGAAAAAGTGGAGAAAAGTCTTGATCACATGGGCACTGGGGAAAATTTCCTGAACAAAACACCAATGGCTTATGCTCTAAGATCAAGAATAGAACACCCATAAGGAAGGGGAGGGGGGAGGGGGATGTTTGCCCGGAAACCGGGAAAAGGAATAACACTCGAAATGTATATAAGAAATATTCAAGTTAATAAAAAAAAAAAAGAAAGAAAAATGGGACCTCATAAAACTTCAAAGCTTCTGTAAGGGAAAGGACACTGTCATTAGCAAAAAATGGCAGCCAACAGACTGGGAAAAGATCTTTACCAATACAACATCTGATAGAAGGCTAATATCCAAAATATACAAAGAACTCAAGAAGTTAGACACCAGAGAGCCAAATAACCCTATTAACGAATGGGACACAGAGCTAAACAAAGAATTCTCAGCTGAGGAATATCAAATGGCTAAGAAGCACCTAAAGAAATGTTGACCATCCTTAGTCATCAGGGAAATGAAAATCAAAACCCTGAGATTCCACTTCACACCAGTCAAGAATGGCTAAGTTCAAAAACTCAGGCAACAAAAGATGCTGGCGTGGATGTGGAGAAAGAGGAACACTCCTCCATTGTTGGTGGGATTGCAACCTCTACAACCACTCTGGTGATCAGTCTGGAGGTTCCTCAGAAAACTGTACATTGTACTACCTGAGGACCCAGCTATACCTCTCCTGGGCATATACCCAAAAGATGCTCTAACATACAGCAAAGACACATGCTCCATTATGTTCATAGCAGCCTTATTTGTAATAGGCAGAATCTGGAAAGACCCAGATGCCCTTCAACAGAGGAGTGGATACAGAAAATGTCGAACCTCTAAACAATGGAGTATGACTCTGCTATCAAAAACAATGACTTCATGAAATTCATAGGGAAATGGATTGAACTAGAAAATATCATCCTGAGTGAGATAATCCAATCACAGAAAAACACACAATGTATGCACTGATAATTGGGTATTAGTCCAAAATCTTGAATTACCCAAGATGCAATCTGCAGACCACATGAAGCTCAAGAAGGATGAACAAAATGCAGATGCTTTACTTCTTCTTAAATGTGAGAACAAAAACATCCATTAGAGGGGATATGGAGGCAAAGTTTAGAGCAGAAACTGAAGCAATGGCCATTCAGAGCCTGGCCCACCTGTGGCCCAAATATATACAGCCACCAAACCTAGATAAGATTGATAAAGCTAAAAAGTGCATGCTGACAGGAACAGATATAGATCTCTCCTGAGAGACACAGCCAGAGCATGTGAAATACAGAGGCGAATGCTAACAGCAAACCACTGAACTGAGAATGGGACCCCTGTTGGTTGAATTAGAGAAAGGATTGAAAGAGCTGAAGGGGCTTGCAACCTCATAAGAACAACAATGCCAACCGACTACAGCTTCCAGGGAGTAAACCTCTACCCATACATGGACTGACCCATGGCTCCGGCTTTGGTTAAAGTCACACTAAGGTATGTTATATTTATTTCAGACTATTGTAAAGGGTGTCCTTTCCCTAGTTTTTCTTAGCCTGCTTATCCTTTGAGTGGAGGAAGGCTAGTGATTTGGTTGAGTTAATTTTATACCAAGCAACTTTCCTCAAATTGTTTACCAGGTTTGGTTCTCTGGTGGAACTTTTGGGGTCACTTAAGTATACTATCATATCATCTGCAAATAGTGATATTTTGACTTCTTTCTTTCCAATTTGTATCCATCTGACATCCTTTTGTTTTCTGATTGCTCCAGCTAGGACTTTGAGTATTATGTTGAATAAGTAGCGAGAGAGTGGGCAGCCTTGTCTAGTCCCTGACTTTAGTGGATTGCTTCAAGTTTCTCTCCATTTAGTTTAATGTTAGCTGCTGGTTTGCTGTCTATGGCTTTTACTATGTTTAGGTATGGGCCTTGAATTCCTGATGTTTCCAGGACTTTTATCATGGAAAGGTGTTGAATTTTGTCAAATGCTTTCTCCACATCTAATGAAATAATAATGTGGTTGTTTTTTAATTCTTTGAGTTTGCTTAGGTATTGGATTACATTGATGGATTTCCATATATTGAACCATCCCAGCATCCCGATGATGAAGCCTACTTGAGCATGATAGGTGATCTTGGATTTGGTTGCAAGAATTTTATTAGGTATTTTTGTGTTGATATTCATAAGGGAAATTGTTCTGAAGAACTCTTTCTTTGTTGGGTCTTTGCATGGTTTAGATATAAGAGTAATTGTGACTTCATTGAAGGAATTTGATAGTGCTCCATCTGTTAAGGAATGCTACTTATTTACTTGTGTTGCCCTGTATTTCTTTTTTTTTTTAAGGCAGTTGTTTATGGCCTTCTTAAAGTCCTCCATCATCATCATAAAATGTGATTTTTTATCTAAATCTTGCTTTTCTGGTGTGTTTGGATGTCCAGTATTTGGTGGGAGACCTGGGCTCTGATGATGTCAAGTAGTCTTGGTTTCTGTTGCTTCGGTTCCTGCACTTGCCTCTTGCCATCAGGTTATCTCTGTTGTTAGCTTGTCTTGCTGTCTCTGACTTGGCTTGCCCCTCCTGTAGGGATGTGTGTCAGCACTCCTATAGACCTGTTGTCTGTCAGCTGGATCTGGGAACAGAGAGTTCTGCTCTCAGGTGTGTAGGTGCTCCTGGCAACTGACTTTCAGCTCCAGGTGCAGACAGAAACCTGAAGTGTTCTGCCCCTGACTGCTCTTAGGTCCCTGTTTCCTGGGGACACAGATAGCACTGCACTATTTCCTCTTCGGTCATGAATGTAGACATTCTTTGTTGGGTCTTTGCATGGTTTAGGTATAAGAGTAATTGTGACTTAATTGAAGGAATTTGATAGTGCTCCATCTGTTAAGGAATGCTACTTATTTACTTGTGTAGCCCTGTATTCTCAGGAATGTCCTCACCTCAGTGTCTAGCTCTCTCCCTCACGGGACTTGGGTGCAGGGAGCTTTGTGACCTTTGTGACCAGTTTGGTTCAGTTCAGGGCACAGGCTGGACCCAGCAGCCGATTGCTCCTATATTTCTCTATCCAGAGGCACAATGCAGTTTTCTCTTGGGCCAGGGATGTGGTCAGAGGTGGGCAGAAGTGAGTGGACTATCCTGCGGTCTCAGGATTGCCCACACTTCTGGGTGTTCTTCTCTCTTCCGCACGGGATATGGGTGCAGGTCTTGAGTAAGCCTTTTAAGTGATTTCCCCTTACTTGCTTAACTAGAAAGTATTCTCTTTGTGTTGTATCCCAGCACTGCTTAAAATTAAATTAAATATTTTCCATAAGTTTCAGTGGTTGAGAAACTCTTGATGCACAATTATCTTTCCTGAGTGATTAAGAACTACTTATTGAGTTTTATTTTTAAAAAATGGGGATGCTTTTTTTTATTATTGGATATTTTATTTATTTACATTTCAAATGTTAACCCATTTCTTGGTTTCCCCTCCACAAGCCCCCTACCCTATTCCCCCTCCCCTTGCTTCTATGAAGGTGCTCCCCCACCCACCTACCCAATCCTACCTGTGGCCCTGGCATTCCCCTACACTGCAGAATGGAGCCTTCACAGGACCAAGGACCTTTCCTCCCATTGATGCCAGATAAGACCATCCTATGGTACATATGCAGCTGGATCCATGAGTCGCTCCATGTGTACTCTTTGGATGGTGGTTTAGTCCCAGAGAGCTATGAGGAGTCTGGTTGGTTGTTCTCCCTATGGATTTGCAAACCTCTTCAGTTCCTTCAGACCTTTCCCTAACTCCTCCATTTGGGGCCCCACTCAGTTCAATAGTTAGCTGCAAGCGTCCACATCTATATTTGTCAGGCTCTGGCAGAGCCTCTCAGGAGACATCCATATCGGGCTCCTGTCAGCAAGCACGTTTTGGCATCTGCAGTAGTGTCTGGGTTTGGTGTCTGTATATGGGATGGATTCCCAGATAGGTAAGTCTCTGGATGACCTTTTCTTCAGTCTCTGCTCCACACTTGTATAGTCAGGTATAGTGGGTATGGTGAGGATAGAAGGGGTGCCTTGGCAGGCACATGCTGAGGTATACCTTCCCCCTGAGGTACCAGCCAAACAACAGTTTTAATATGGAATAGAGTTTATTTAGGGCATGGGGAGGGGAGTTTAGAAGGAGATAGATAGATAGATAGATAGATAGATAGATAGATAGATAGATAGATAGATAGATAGATGTGGCCGGCTAGGAACATAGGGAGAAAGAGAGAAGAGGGAGTGGGAAGAGATGGCAATTTGTGGAACTACAAATAATTTTATCCTATTTAAGTATTTAGCAATAAAAATTATTAGTAAATAATGAGAAGAATGAAGATAGGTAAAAGAGAGAAGAAAGAAGACATAAGCCTAATGGAAAAGCAATATGAGATGAACAAATAATAAATGATAATGAACATTTCCATGGAAACATTTCCGTGGAAAGACAAAACAAAGATAAATAGAAAAATTGCTAGGAAAAAATCTATGTCAGTGTTCAGAGAGAGGGGAAAAACTGATTAGAACCTCAGTGTGACATGGGTCTTTGGGTCAAGTGTTTGAATGTGAATAGTAGCCATTGGGATAAGCTCTGTCATGAAGAGTGTAGGTGTCCCTTAAAAAACACAGAGCTGGGCTCACTGCTGAAGACAGGAGCTGGCATTGACCTTTTCTACTCCAAAAGGCAGACATAGACCAGACAAAAATAAGCAAATAATGAACACGACTTTGGGCTTACTGTCTACCAAACTGTATGGCTTTTTAAAACTTGGGGGGTGTTAAGGGGCGGGTGGATGGGGGAACACCCTTATGGAAGAGGAGGAGAGGATGGGGAGCTTATGGACAGGAAACCTGGAAAGGGAATAACATTTGAAATGTAAATAAAGCAATATATCCAATTAAAAAAACTTTCAGGTCAGAGACGGCCTCATAACCTAAGACCATCTCAGGTAGTAACACTATCTTCAAAGATCAGAGTATATTGTTGTTTCTGCTGCTGCTGTAATGATTAGTTTATTTTGTTTCTTTGTTTTAAGTTATCCCATAAAATAATGGACTTCATTGTGACATTTTCACCTGTGTATATCATTTTATTATACACATTGCTTCCCATTTGCTTCCTCTAATGACTTAATGCCATCCTGCTGGTCTCCTTGTCCTCCTAAATAATTTTGTTTCTTCTTGGTCTAACTTAAATTTCTTAATTAAATTTCTTAAAACCATGTTAAACACTAGATTTCCTAGAGATGGAGAATGGGAGCTAGAGGAGAAGGAAAATCCAAAATCACTAGATTAAGAGGAAACAACACAGTGTATAGTTACACTTTCCAGAATAATAGGTAATGGTTAGCCTGAGGTATGTACTGGATTGTCAAGGCAGCAGAAATAATGTAATTTACTCATGTGAAGCAACTCAAAGTTATTAGATACTAAATATTTTAAAACAGGAAACTGGACTCATTATTGAATTTTAAACAAAAGATACATTATTTTATTTAATCTTTAATATAAAATATAAATGCATGATTCCTACTGTAACTTATTTCTAATTAATAAACCTCCCTCTAGGGAGAATAACTATACCATTCTTCATCATTTTCTTTTCTTTTCTTTTCCTATAAAGCTCCTTTAGTTGCTAATGAGATACCCCTGAGATAATGAATCTTGACTTGGAACTGCCTTTTAAAAATTGGCCCAGCTCTATTTAGGTTTAATATACTTGAGTTATATTTTTCAACAGTAGTGTCAGCATAATAATGTAGCATCCCTCATCCCACGATATTGGTACAGGGCCAGCAGAAACCCAGCAGTGATTCCAAAAGATGATGGGATGATGCTAATGAAGCCAGTGAATTAGTTTGTCTAGACATCTGACCTTCAGCTCTGTTGTCTTGGAAACTTAATTTTCTCAGCACACAGAAAATCCACCCCTGGGGAAAAAAAAACACATTTAACAATAATCATGCATGCTGCGTTTAGCTATATAAAAGTCTCGCATTATTTACTGTAAATATGGGATATATACAACTGCTTAAAAATATTCTGGTGTATATACATATAGGAACTCTGAAGATCACAATTCCAATTTATCACATAAAATGGAAATTTTTTCAGACTTCAGTTCTCTTCAGAGAGACCAAGGAAGACACATTAAAACAATAATATTAATAATTAATTGGGATAAATATAATAGAATTCTGCTTCTTTACCTTCTATTGGTGAACTAAGAAAGAACATTAAACTAGGAAGGGATGTATCATTAAACATATCTTGTTTTGATTAATAGAATATAATAAGCAATACAGTTAATACTAGGACTGCACTATACAGACAAACTAAAGACATAAAATTCCAGAGCCAAGTAACTTCTTCCCTTTTAAAGAAGCAGCAGGATAGTATACTTAAGTGACCCCAAACAATTCCATGAGAAAACTCCTAAACCTGATAAACAACTTCAGCAAAGTAGTTGGATATAAAACTAACTCAAACAAATCAGTAGCCTTCCACTACTCAAAGGATAAATAGGCTAAGAAAGAAATTAAGGAAACAACGCCCTTCACAATAGCCACAAATAATCTAAAATATTTTGGTTGACTCTAACCAAGCAAGTAAAAACAGTATGACAAGAACTTCAAGTCTCTGAAGAAATATATCGAAGAGGATCTCAGAGAATGGAAAGATCACCCATACTCATGTATTGGCAGGATTAATATAGTAAAAATGGCCATTTTGCCAAAAGCAATCTAAAGGTTCAATACAATCCCCATCAAAATTACAACTCAATTCTTCATAGAATTAGAAAGAGCAATTTTCAAATTCATTTGGAATAACAAAAAACTCAGGGTAGCGAAAACTATTCATTTGGAATAACAAAAAAAAAACAAAAACAAAAACAGAATAGGGAAAATTATTCTCAACAATGACAGAATTTCCTGGGGAATCACCATCCCTGACCTCAAGCTGTATTATAGAGCAATAGTGATTAAAACAAACAAACAAACAAAAAAGTTGCATGGTAGATTAGTGGAATCAAATTGAAGACCCAGAAATGAACCCACACAACTATGGTTGATCACTTGATCTTTAACAAAGGAACTAAAACTATCAAGCGGAAAACAACAGCATTTTCCACAAATGATGCTGATTCAACTGGCAGTCAGCATGTACAAGAATGCAAATTGATTCATTCTTGTTGCCTTGTACAAAGCTCAAGTGGATCAAGCACCTCCACATAAAGCCAGATACACTGAAAGTAATAAAAGAGAAAGTGGGGAAGAGCCTCAAACTCATGGGCACAAGGGAAAATTTCCTGAACAGAACACCAATGGTTTATGGTTAAAGATCAACAATTGACAAATGGGACCTCATAAAATTGCAAAGCTTTTGTAAGGCAATAGGACAAAATGGCAACCAACAGATTGGAAAAAAATCTTTAACAATCTTATATCCGATTGAGGGCTAATATCTAATATACACAAGGAAGTCAAGAAGTTAGATTCCAGAGACTCAAAAGCTTTATTAAAAAATAGGATACAGAGCTAAACAAAAAATTCTCAAGTGAGGAATATTAAATTGCTGAAAACTACCTAAAGAAATGTTCAACATTCTTAGTCATCAGGGAGATACAAATCAAAATAACCCTGAGATTCTACCTCACACCAGTCAGAATAGCTAAGCTTAAAAACTCAAGTGACAGCAGATGCTGGCAAGGATGTGGAGAAAGAGGAATATTCCTCCATTGTTAGTGGGATTGCAAGTTGGTACAAACACTCTGGAAATCAGTCTGGAGGTTTCTCAGAAAAATTGGACATAGTACTACCTGAAGAATCAGTTATAGCACTCCTGGGCATACACCAAAAGATGTCTCCTGAGAGGCTCTACCCTCTGTCATAGGCTTACTAATACGGTTGAGGATGCTTGCAGCTAAACATTGGACTGAACACAGGAACCGCAATGGAGGAGTTAGAGAAAGGACTGAAGGAGCTGAAGGGTGTTGCAACCCCATAGGAAGAACAACAATACCAACCAACCAGACCTCCCAGAGTTCCTAAGGACCACCAACCAAAGAGTACACATGGAGGGACTCATGGGTCCAGCCACATATATAGCAGAAGATGGCATTGTCTGGCATCAATGGGAAGAGAGACCCTTGGTCCTGTGAAGGATAGACTCCCCAGTCTAGGGGAAGGGCATGGGAGTGAAGTGGGTGTAGGTGGTGGAAGGGGACGTATTCTCATAGAAGCAGGGACGGGAGATGGAAGAGGATGGAACTGGGTAAGGGGTAGTAATGTTTGAAATGTAAATACGTAAAGTATCCAAGAAAAAAAAAAAAGCTGAGGTGGGAGTACTGCTTCAGACCTGCCTAGACTATATAATGAGGCCTTATCTTTAAATTACAAGAAAAAAAAAAGAAAAAATTCCATCTCATATTACTGATATAAAAATAGACTATTGAAATAAAGCACGTTAACATCTTTATCATTAAAGAAAAAAAAACCACCCAGTTTCTAAGCAGTGAAAAGTTTGTCACATTCACTCCACTCCTTAGACCAAAGTCAGGAACTTGCTTCACACCGTGCTCTAAATTGTGGCTGCCTTTATTGCTTATATCTGAATATAAATAAATTCACATGTTCTGAAAGATACATTTCTACAACACTTATTCCTCTCAGCCTCTGGATAACGTTTATTTTGAGAGTTAAATGTTTTCAATTATCAATTTATTTGCTTAGTTTTCTTATTTTATACAGTACAGTTAATCATAAATACCTCCAATTTTTCACTTTTTTATATGGTTCTATAGTTGCACACCCTTTACATGACCTCTACAAAGTTTTGATTTACATGTTACAGTTTAGACAAACGCGTCACCTGTGATGACTGTCAACCCTGCAGCATCAGAATCTATTAGATGCCTTAACATTATTTTATCTCCTTTTCTAGTATGCAGTAAATTGGTTATAAAAATATCATTCTCGGGGTTGGGGATTTAGCTCAGTGGTAGAGCACTTGCCTAGCAAGCGCAAGGCCCTGGGTTCGGTCCCCAGCTCCAAAAAAAAAAAAATCATTCTCAGAGTAAATTTTATGTATTTCCCCAAGTTATTTGGAAACACATCGCTGTAATATCTGCATTAAAAATTATGTAAGATTTTTTAAACCTTTACTAGCAATGTAAGAATAAAGCCAAACTGTTGGAAATTGATACCTTTGGAAATCACAGTTTTTGTGCACTGGAAAGCACGATCATTTGTAGTCAAAACTGCAGATACCAGCAATGGGTCAAGTCATCCTAAATCCTAGCACAGATAGAAATTAGCCTCAAATTCATAAAGTCAGTGGTTAGGTTTTATTTGTTTGTTTTATTTTTGGTTTTCAAATTTTGTTTTCTTTTGTTTTTTGGTGTGTGTGTGTGTTGGGGGGTGGGTGTCATTCTTTATTGAAGATGTAGCCAGTGGTAGATTTCCCATATTCTGGTACATGATCTCTGGAAACACTCCTGGCCTACTGGGATTTTTAGTTTGTCTGTTTTGTTTTTGTTTTTGTTTTTTAAGTTGAAATAAGACAAAGTTTCGAGGTCATGTGAAGAGGAAATATTTAAGGAGTTTGAGAATAGAAATATATGTAGGATAAATACAATTATATTTCACTATTTAAATGAATGAGATTAAAAAGATACAGAAAATGTTTAAAAACCAAATAATGTATAACATTGGGTTGATACAAATTATCCTAAAGGAATCTTGGCCTTTGTTCATTTTTCTGCAAACACGTAAATATCATTTATAATGTATTTCTTCATTGTTAAACAGATATTATCACTAGATCAATGGGCATAGTACCTTTTTAGCAGAAGAGAAATTTGTTTTAATTTATTTGAAGGCTGATCATCTAGATTTTATTTCTGCAGCTGTTATAATATATTCTCAAGAAAAGCAGTGTAAGAAAGAAAAAGGGTTGGGTTACAATTCAAAGTCACTATTGATCTTGGCAAGCAAATTAAGAAGCTAGTCACATTATGCTCAGTCAAGAGCAGAGAACAGATAAGTAAAGCAAGCATGCCACTTTTTCCTATTCTAGTGCTTTGTTTGTTTTATAATTCTAGGACCCTTCCAACTTGCTACCCATGTTCATGGTGAGTTTTTCCAATTTAACCAACCCAATTAAGAAAATCTCTCATGACCCCAGTTCAGGGATGGGGCCACCCACCCGCTCAAAAATATTAATCCAGAATTCCTCCTGTCAAAAGAAAATGCAGGAACAAAGAGTGGAGCAGAGACTGAAGGAAAGGCTATCCAAAGACTGCCCCACATAGGGATCCAACCCATCTGCAAATACCAAACCCAGACACTATTGCTGATGCCAAGAAGTACTTACAGACAGGAGCCCTGTATAGTTGTCCCCTGAGTGTCTCTGCCAGAGCCAGACCAATATAGATGAGGATGTACAGAGCCACACAATGGCATTGTACTGGTCATGGGGGCCCAAATGGGCAAGTTAGAGCAAGGACTGTAACAGCTGAAGGGGTATGGAACCCCAAAGGAAGTTTGGGGGATCAACCAACCAGATCCCCCAAAGCTCCCAGGGACTAAACCACCAACCAAAGAGTACTCTTTGGTACAGGGGATACCATGGATCCATCTGGATACGGACCAGAGGATTACCCTATCTGGCATCACTGGGAGGGAAGCTCCTTGGTCCTGTGAAGGCTGGATGACCCATGATAAAGAAACAGTAGGGCACTGAGGCAGGAATGAGTGTGCAGGTGGAAAAGCATCCTCATAGAGGCAGGCGGGAGGGAGGAGGGGATCGGGGCTTTTGGAGGGGAACTGGGAAAGGGAATAACATATGAAATTTAAGTAAATAAAATAACAAAAAAAGAAAGAAAATCTCTCACAGGCATTGCCACAGACCATACTACTGACAGGTACCACTGAGATTTTCCTTCCCAGGTTATTAACATCAACTAAACATCACAATGCAGGAAAGAACAAGTATGGTGAGGGTGAGGATTCAGAGCACTGACTAGAGATGGATTGTTAGTATATTAAACTCAGTGACAATAATCACCCAGATCTGTGACCCACATTTCCAGCATCTTCTTGGATTACTTATCTTAGAATCCTGAGTGTCAACCATATAAAGGAATGCTGTTTACTTAAATTGGGGAAAATGATACAATCAGTACAATTAATTTTTTACTTAAATGATACACTTGATACAAATTAGATCAAAGAAACTAGTCTCATAATCTGTTGTAGGATCTCACACTTATACTACCATGAGGTTCCTGCATGACCTAAGATAAGGCAGAACAAAGTGTCCTTGGAGACAAGTAGCTAGATTGTGATACTCTGTATCTTATAACACAAATATTGGTGTGCTTTCGATAATAAGAATATTTCATGAAAGTACAAGACAGAAGAGTACTCTTGGTTTTATTAATAAAGTATCTGTCCTGGTCTAATCTTGACAATGGTTGGAAATGAATGCATAACTAATTGATTTAGTCACTCACTCTAAGAGGATATAACTCATTCCATTTTAGGACAGGCAGCCATGTTAGGCCACAAGCTTCAGTTTCCCAAAGAAGCAGGCAAGCCTTCTCAAATAAAACAAAACAAAACAAAAAACATAAAATTGGTCAGTTCCTAGAATTTCTCTGAGGCATGACATAGCCAATCATATTACAAATGACCTAACCATCCCTGAAATTCCCTAGCTGTACTTCAAAGGAGCCTGTGAGCACATCTGGTCATTGTCATTTTGTGTGATTTGCTGACTCCTGCATGCTGGTTGTTTCCAAAGAATAAACACGTTTTGCTTTTGCATACTATTTGAGTCTGGGGTTTTCCTTTGGCGATCCTCACATCCTTACAGTAATCCTTGCCAGTAATATTATTTTTATTAATAAGTTCTCCTTAAATTCATAGAAAATTAAATGTACATTTACATCTTAGGCTCCTTCATGGTATGAAACCAACTAATATGGTTACACTCCACTTTGTCACCAGCCATGCTCTTTCTTCATGGCATCCTTCCCAAATACTCACCTTTTAGTCTACCTGTATAGTTTTCTTTTAAATCAATGTGCACATTGTACCTCATGCTTCCATAGGTATCCATTGTTTTCTGGTTCCACTCACTGTCCCATTCTTTGTGACATTTACTAATCATCCAGATTTATTTGTTCCTACAGCATACAGAACTTTGCCTACCCCAAACCTTCATCAATGTCACACCCCAAACATGATCAGTTACTTTTTTTCTTGAGATTTCTCTATATTAATGATGCCTGTATGAATAAGATGCTAATAACAAGAGCACTGGAGTCAGTCTAAAATCTACTTAACTCTGGTTGTATAGCTTATTAGCAAAATAAATAGTTTATTTATTCAGTTTTTAATCTTCCCGTGTATAGAATGAGATAGCATTGATGCAACTCATTCACTCAATCAAAGGAGTTCCTGTAGGCACTGCACATGTGAAAATTACATAGCATATGCTCAGTCCTAAAAAGACGTGAACTTGTGTCTTAATTTATTGCAGAGAGGTCAGTTATGTCTGAGTCTGACAGTACAGAATGCCAATACTATGGTGATATTTTGCATGAATGCTGAATATCATTCATAAACATAGAACTTAATATCAGTAACTAGATTATTTTCCATGGGCACCTGATAGGCAAATAAAATTGGCCTTATTTTGTGTAATATCTATCACAATACCCAATGAGTATAAAGACTTTATAAGTGACTGTCTTCATATTAATTAAAGTCTTCACTAAGGAAGAGTTTATTTATTTAAAACCAGCAAAACTGTGACAATTGAAAAGATTCAGAGGTTTTAAAGGAGATTGAGCTCTTCAGGCATGATGGCCATGGCTACCTTAGAAAGAGAACATAGGAGAATATGTGTGAGAGAATTCACCCATGTTTCCTCTAATACACTCAGGAGGTTTCCTTAGGACTCTGGTGAGATGGGCAAACAGCTGAAGTAAAGTTGTGTACACACTGTAGAGTTAATACAAAGGATTCACCCAATATACTCTATATTCATTTGTATGCATGTCCAGGCAGTGGCCCACAAAAATTCCCTGCAGCAACTTGGAAAAAAAAACCCGAAAGCATTTGCTATGTATAAAAAACTGAAGAAGTTCTAAAGAAACGAAATAGTCATAAATCCTGCACTGACAGTTTCTTCCCTGACTTTTAATTGGAGAAACAGAATTGTTTATCAGGCAACTGAATAAACCAGAAACTTTTCAAACCTACCAAAGCAACTGAATAGCAGAAAGATAATAATAGCTTCAATTCTGATTTTCAAAGGACCTTGAAGTTTTTTGCATATAATAAGTGCATGATATGTTCTCATTCTCATAAAGTACTGTAGCGATTCCATTGTCTCGTTATCTTCAAGTATTTTCCAATGGAATCATCTCCAGAAGTACAACGCATATATTAGATAAGAAACAAGTGGTTAGCATGGGAATACTGAGATAAATTCAATGGGATCCTGTGCTCCTTGAGTTGTTGTTGATCACTTAATCAATTTAATAACTTGATATAATAAAACAACCATCATATTGATAGAGGGAATATGAGATGGTAGTCTAATCGGGATGGGAACAATACATAATACTAGTCATAATGCATTTCATTTTCATGGGGGCGATGCTAATATCACTTATATAAGGGTTTCATAAATAAATAAATAGATAAATGTGAAATCAAACATAGGATGGAGAAAGCACCTGACACAGAAAGTTGTTTTCTTTCCAGGTAGTTGAGGAAAAGGGCAAACATTTTTTTCTAGTACTATAATGTAAGTCTAATAACAGTAAAAAAATGCAAATCAAAAATCACAATAATCACTATGTAGTACCTAGGAGAATAGCTATCACGACAAAGGCATTAGGTTAAAAAGTAAAAGGTAGCACATGTTGGTGAAGAAAAGCAACAACTCCGCAGTAGGAATGCAAATTGAAAGGCACATCCATTTTTGAAACACTGTTAAGTGTTTCAAACACCCAAAGTAACAGTACCATATGCACCCAAAATCTGCATTAAATCCCATTATCAGAATAGCAAGAATATATAAAGGAAGTGCTAAAAAGATGTGTGCACTAGTATGTTCATTTTCTCATATTTTGTAACAGATTCTGGGATTGACTTAAGTCTCCCTCGGTAGATTAATGGGCAATGAAAATATGTGTCCTGTTTGAAGTATATTCAACCTTACAATGCAGGATGTCCGATAACTGGGAAGCAAAGAAATCTGTCTACAGTGTCATAAAGTGAACAATGCCAGCCTAGAAAACAAATGTTCAACACCTGACACCAGTTACGGAATCTAAAAGCCTTCAATTCTACAAAACACACAGGAAAAGGTAAAGTAGAATAAGGCATTTGTATTTGGAAGAATATTGTTTAAGGGATAAAAATTTTAGTTATGTTGGGTAAATAATTTCAAGAGATTCATTGCATAGCATGGTGACTATAGTTAGTGATGATTTACTTTATGTTTGAAGAGTACTGCTAAAGGATTTTCAGTGTTTTCATCGCAAAACAGGAGCAAGATAATATATGTGTAAATTAGCTAGGTTTAACGAGTCCACAATAAGAATGTATGTTAAACAGATTTGTGTGCACAAAGCAGAGCTTAGTTCTTTGTGTATGTAGAATTGCAGGACGTGAAGAACTATAGGCAACTGAGGAAAGCTGGAAGCCGGAGAGAGCTTCTTCCCCAGGGAATGGCACTCCCACTGTGTGCACGCAATGACAATTAGAGTAACAAGAGGCTATGAATCTGAAGGAGAATGGGAACGGATATATAGGAGTATTTGGAGTGAAAAAAGGTGAGGGAGAAATGTAATTATATTATGATCCAAAATTTTTAAAAAGAAAAATAATAATTTAAAAAAATCATAACAATTTAACTGTTATAACTGTATTTAAAGCTATTACCTAAGAAACAAATATGTACCTTTCTATGTATATATGAGACAAAGTGCCAATACTCTTTAGAGAATATGCCAATATTCTGCTCAATTACCATTCCTTTTTTCTTTTTGTAATTTTTGTCTTTCTGCTAGAGTTTGTCTCGCCTTTAGTGGATGAATCTTCTATGAGAGAGACCTTTTCTGGGTAGATATTACTTCAAATAAAGGCAAATAACAACTAAGACTAAGCTAACTTAAACCAACATTAACAAAGCTCACTTGCTGTGCAGAGGCCAAAGGCAAGATTGATGCTATATCACAGAAGTGATTATCATTATCATCATCATCATCATCATCATCATCATCATCATCATCATCATCATCATCATCATCATCATCATCATCATCATTATTATAATGGACAAGCAGAACCTACAAACATACAAAAAGATGTTATTGTGGAGTGTTTACATAACCCCCTGTGTTTTAAATGTTCCAAGTTACCTTCATGTATGAAGATCCCAGATTAGAATTTTACATCTTGGCATAGAAGAATTCCAGGGCAACATATTCATTCATTTTATCTTTCTAACCCTCAGAAATTGGTCCCTTCCCATGCAGTATCTTTTTCAGAGCTATCTTTACCTCCTTATTCCTCAAAGTATAGATCAAAGGGTTCAGCATTGGTCCTACCAAGTTCATCAGAATCTGCACTACAGTTCCCAGCATGGGGTTCGGTGTGGGCTGCAGGTATACAGTGATTATAGGTCCGTAGGCACAGAGGATAGCGATAAGATGGGCGCTGCAGGTGGAGAAGGCACGCTGACGCCCCTCTGTTGAATGAATACTCAAGATGGAGATCGTGATTCGCGTATAGGATACAAGGATCAGGAGAAAGCAGACAAGAGACACTAGACCAACATTAGTGAAGCTCACTCTCTGTGCTAAGGATGTATCACCTGAGGCCAATGGCAAGATGGCTGGTATGTCACAGAAGAAGTGATCCACTTCATTGGAACCACAGTAAGATAAAGTGAAGGTGAGGGAAGTTAAGACACTGGAATGTAGGCATCCTAACAGCCACGTGCCCACAGCTAGAGCCACACAGATTCTAGAATTCATGATGATTGAGTACCGTAGAGGGTGACAAATGGCAGCAAAGCGGTCATAGGCCATCACTGTATACAGAAAGCACTCAATGCTCCCAAGGAAATGAAAGAAGAAAAGCTGGGAGACACAGTCTTGGTAGGAGATAAGTCTGCTAAGGCCCATGAGGTAGAGGAGCATTTTTGGACAGGTCACAGAGGAGAAACCCATATCAAATACAGACAAGTTCCCCAGGAAAAAATACATGGGTGTATGGAGGCGGGTAGAAGAAATAACGGCCACAAGGATGCACACGTTTCCCACCAGGGTACAGGCATAAAAGGGCAGGAATAACACAAAAAGCATAGTCTCCAAGCCTTCTGTGTGTGGGATTCCCAGAAGAATAAACTCAGTCACCATTGCGCAGTTTTTTGTCTCCATGAGAGGCACCTCTGAGAGAGGGAGAAGGAGCAGCAGTGGTGGAGAATGTCTTTGCTTAGCATCCACAGGGTGCACATGACAAGAAAATGAAATGCAAGTGGCAGTGTTTGGGCTCTATGGCACAGAAAGACTGCCAGTAATTCAATTTAGAAAATGTCATTATAAAAATGCTCGCCATAGTCAATTGAGTGTTTCGTCCACGAAATAGAATTGCTGTATTGATTCCAAAAGCAGATGTTTCTCATTAAGTTAATGTTGAGCAAAGATCATGCTTGAGAAAGTAAGGACAATATCCACATAAATACATACTGCTCTGTCACCATACCATAGATATGAAGCCTCAAAATAATTTAAAAATTTTCACATCACTAAAGTTAGGAATTACAATTTCAACACCATTTTATTTGCAATCCACTATTAATAACAATTTATTTTTTATCCCTCTGTTCATGAAGTAGTATTAACTGCTCACTACTTGAAAATTCCAAAACAAGTTTATTTAATCTCAGTTCACTCAATTCTCACCGAATGTCTAATGCTTTGTGTCTGAAATACAGAAAATACTAACGTATTGGGTAGGACAAGCACCTTAGCTAAATCCAGGTTAATGGCAGAAATTAGGATCTAAAATATATTTTGTAGATATCAGTCTTTTCAAGGAATGACATCTCTGGTGGAGATTTCATATTGCTGCACCTGTTGGACCAGATACAAATATTATTTTTGTTCTTGCCCCCTTAGCAAGAAATGAAAGATGAATGTGTCTTTCTGACTACATACACATGCACACATGTACATATACGTAATTGCTAAGTCCAGGAGCAAATTGTGTCATGTCTAACTATACCGATGGTGGAAAGTATAATATTATTTAATATTATTGAATGCTGAAAAATTAAAGCTCTCAAGATAAAATAGCCCAGTACCTAGAAGAACTGGACAAATTGTTTGTCTTTATAAATACTTATGTGGAAGATCAGATGGCCATCTTCCTAAATAATTTTGTAAAGCGGTTGATGCTATCTACTAAATATATACTTACTTGCCTCTCATAACTGGAGAATACTTGTTATTGTTCTGCAAAAGAAGAAAGAAAAGAGAAGAGAAGAGAAGAGAAGAGAAGAGAAGAGAAGAGAAGAGAAGAGAAGAGAAGAGAAGAGAAGAGAAGAGAAGTAGGCTCCAAACAAGAGCTACACATGTACTTATAATATCCATGTATTTATAATATCCATGTATTTATAATATCCATTCCAAAAAGTTTGTCATCAATTTAATAGAAATGCAAATAAAGCTATCAATACTATTTTTTTATCAATGAATGATTCTATACATCCTGAATTCTAAGATCATTTGTAAATGAGCATTTCAGATTCTCTACTATGGATCCATACACTATGAGCAAATGTGAACTTGACACTTACATAACTTAACAAAAGGAAGTTTGCTCTTTAAGCTTCTGTCCATTGGTGCTGATTCACATTAACATTGAAATTGGAGATCTCTGGAGAAACCACTGAGGGATCTTCTCTCATGCTCACTAAAGCTCTTCTTAGTCAAGAAGGGGACAATGACGAAAAGAACTAAATGTGCTCCTGTCTTCCACAAAGCTGTCTTCCAGGCAGCTTCCCTGTTTAATCATATATGGACATTTCAATGCCTTTGGAACTCTCTGAAGTCCCTCAGAGTCAGTGAACTTGTGCTATTCCAACAGGCTTCAGAACAAAAGGAGTAAACGAATACTAGTAAGAATGAATCCACATGTGATAATGCCTCAACAAGTGGCATTACTGTGAAATTATTTTAAATAATAGAATCAAAATAAAAAAGGCAGAGCCATATCCCAACATCTTAATTCCATGACTGACCTGGAAAAGGAGAAAAATGTAATCACTATAGTTCAGTATGGGGCCCATCTAGATATCACCTCTCAGCATAACTGCCTACTAGTAAGTTGTCAAATGTCAGCCATATGCCTCGGTCTTTCTTCAAATGTCCAATTCCAAATATTTTAGTTGAAAATTTTCATACTTCTTGCTGTGGACTCAATTGGGCCTTCTAAAAATATAAGCATAAAATACCTCAAAACACTATATTATATTGTTGAGAGGAAAACTGATTAAAGTGAAGCAAGGTTATAAGGCCGATTGATCCAAAAGAAGCAACGATCTTACATACAAGAAAGGGATCACCAGATTGCTTTCTCTCCCATTTCTCACTCCCGGTGTTTCCCCACCTGAGGACACGGTGAAAACATGACCGTGCCAGCTCCCTAAACCCATCCTGACGCAAGCTTTCAATTCATCTTGGATGATTGTCTATGCCAAGTGTTTGTGGAAGGCCATCGTGATAATTATAATAAACTAAAGTACTTCTAATTTTCTATTAGTTTGATTTGTAAATATAGCTCCAATTATTGGCTTCCCAATAAACATGGGAAAACAGAAAGTGACTTCCAAAAGCAGAAATAAATCTCCACCTGACTTTTCCAGAATTAAATATGTATACACATTAGTCAAAATATATTAATATCGGCAAATAAATTAAAAAATTGCTGTAAACCCAACTATTTTTGCATGAAATTCATATATTTATAATCTGACCTTTCTTTTCCACAAACCAGAAACTTCATATTCTCAAACAACTGAAAATAAATAAAACATAAGGTACCGAAATAAAGAAATCCAAAGATTAGCTGCCAAAATTTAGTTATTTGAAAAACACTGAAAAATATTGCTCTCTGATGATGATTTCTGGAAAACAAAAAAAGAAACTTACCCAAATAATGTGCAGGAAAGTAAACAGAATTACTTATACACTAGCTAAATATGAAGCACTCAGTCAAAATAAGTTATTAAAATGCAACAAATTTTTATAAAAACTAATAAACATAAAATATAATTATTCACACGAAATACTTTCTATTCCAACTATGCAATTAGTTAATCTTAGTGGATGAAAGGCATTTGTTACCTTCCAGTTTTATGGGTTGGGAATCCAGGCATTACCTAATTGCATATCAGGAGTTCTGCCAGGGAGGTTGCTCTAAAGCTGTCAGCTGGGAACTGGGACTTCCATCATACCTGAAGTGCCCACTAGGGAAGGACCTCTGGGCTACTATCCAACTGAGACCTGTGACAGTATGGCTTCATAATGTGGGAACTGCCTTTCCAAGGCAATCAAACTGAAATACTACAAAATGGAGAATACCAACTAGAGAGATGGAAGGCACAGCTGTTTACATTCTAATCTCATGGCGACATTCAACCACCCCTCTCACCTTCTACTGCTAGAACCAATATGCTAAATGCAAGCTGGAAAGGGGCATCATACAGCAGTAGAGGAGACAGGGATCTAGTAAATAATTATCTACCTTGGGACAACCAGATAGTTGTATTTTTCAAAATCAAAATGGAAATAGTTTCTTACCCTGTCATAAACAGAATGCAATTTGATGTAGATTAAAGATTTAAAATGGAGAAATAAAGCCATAAAAATTAAAGGCCAATTAAGGGTAAAATAGTAAAAACATAAATACATCAAAATGTAACATGAATAACAAATTTAGACATAATAGTTACATTTAAAAACCAAAAATTTAGACTTTCATTTGTCGTATCATTTTTACAAACATTCAATTATAATATATTTAACAAAATTTTGAAATACCAACATGTGATGAGATGAAGATGCTTCCTCAAATCAATGTGAACCAACGTGGACTATTATGAAAGTCTATTGTCTATTAATTTTAATCTTGGTAACATTTTATGATTTCTAGTTTAAACATTAGTCAATATACTCATAAAGGGTATGGAATAACTGTATCAGTCAACCTAAGGATTTACGTTGTTTTACACTGTCACCAAATCAATGACTAAACTATAAGCTGGTTTTCCCCAGGTCCTCAAATGCACTTGTTCATTCGATAGACAATGTACAGACATTTTACAACTATCAGAGATTTTTAGTAAGGAAAACAATTTTCGCAAACATGTCAAAATCTTATTAAAAAGAAGAACATTGTTGTTTCTTTGGACAATATATTGAATGTTCACATAGTTCTGGAAGCTCCCTTAGGTTCATTTTGTTATTAAAATCATTTTATTAATTTAAAGAAAAAGTATAAATAATGCAAATGAAATTGGAGTGACTCATGAATTGATGAGAGAAGGTCATAGTGAAGACAGGTGTATTTTTTTTTTGGTATGATCTATGCTTTACTTATTTAATTTTATCTTTCTTGAATATTTTATGTATTTACATTTCAAATGTTATTCCCTTTCTCTCCTCTCGTATACCCCCTCCCCACTCCGCCTACTTCTAGTGGGATGTTTCCATCCCACCCACCCACCCTTAGGTTCTTTTGAAGCACCATTTTGACACTGCCGTTATCCACACTTGGAGCCCCTTAGGTAGCACTCAGAAGTGATGCCACCCTTTTCACACAGGTCATTCCATTCATAGCCATCTCTTCGCATTGATGCTTGCTTTCCTCATTTTTCAGGAAAATGTTTCTTCTTTTGTGCTTTGCACTGTGCCAAATCAAACATGTGTCTTCTACAGACACCTTTCTAAAAATATTTGCCTTCTTAATAGATTGTAGTTCTTTGGATGCCTAGTTATTTAACATGTCAAAGTGTCAGTCTCTGAAAAGATAGTGCTGGGCTTGAAGCTGATATTCCATGTGTAATGAGGTCCTGGATGAACCTGGGATATGAAACTGTTCTTAGATTTCTGTGAATGAATGACGAATGAGTGAATGAATGAATGAATGAATTTTCCTCATTATGTGAATTCCTTGCATTAGTGTTGATTTGTTTTTCATGCTAGCACTCCTACTCCTACCCCAAGTGCCAGCTCCACATGGAAAAGAGAGAAAGAGAGAGAGAGAGAAAGAGAGAGAAAGAGAGAGAGAGAGAGAGAGAGAGAGAGAGAGAGAGAGAGAGAAAGTCTAGGTCGTCTTCTCACAGACTTTCTCTACTCGATCTGTCCTGCACCACCCCTACCCAATCAACCAGGCTTCTGGGTAGCACTGAAACAGAATACCAGCTGCAGCCCTCTTCTTCCCCATCCACATTTCCTGTGCATCTTACAAACCATCCCCTCCTGGTTTCCCTCAAACTATTTTTCAGTGTGTGTCAGACCCCAGCTCAACCACAGGCTATACCTGCCTGAAGATCATATCGGCTGCCCAAGGACCTTCTCTACTCTCTCTCTGGCAACCCCCAGAAACAGTTCCTCAGACATGTTCCTAGCTCTTCAACAAAACACTAACTGAGGCCTCTAGTCCCCCACAGCCCATGTGTCCTTGTGGATCCCAGAGATCAAGACCATTCCCCTTTAACATCCTTCCCCCACTTGTCACTGCACCCCAACCACCAGCACGAGCAGCATTCCCTGTGAAAGCACCAGCCAGTCAGTTCAATCAAACAGATAATAGACAGCCATCACAGTATATGAAAATTTAGAGAGGAACTAGAAACCAAACACCCACCCAAACAAAAGACAAACTCAGAAATCATTGCCTAGACCTACAGTCACCCAAACCCCAGATGCATAGATGCTAATGTAACAATACAGTCAGTAGCAGCCAGGAAATACATTGTCACTAGAGACCAGCTACCACACTGTAGAAGGCCCTGAGCATTCCAACATAGCTGAGGGAAAAGCTTTACAAGCAACTAAGTGAAGATGATGGAGGTCCTTATAGAGGAAATGAATAAATGTTGGTTTACAAATCCTGAATCACAGTGGGCTGGATCCTTCCATATCAATCACTAATTAAGAAAAATATCCTATAGTCTTGACTCCAGCTTAATCTTATCTAAGCGTTTTCTCACCTGAGGTTTCCTTGTGTGAGATAACTCTACCCTGTGTCACATTGACATAAGACTAGCCACCATAACTTGTTCCTTTGTTTCAGTGGAAGTAGCTGTCTCAGAGCCTTCAGCGTGCTCAGCGAGCACTGTAGCCCCGAGCCATTGTAGGCGGTATCACCACTAGGCTGGCTGTTCCGGGTGCTGTAAGAAAGCAAGCTGAGGAAGCCATCAGAAGAAGTACTGAAGCCGCCCGCCCTCTTCCATGATCCGTTCCTGTCTCAATGTTCATGACTGGTTTGATTTTCTGCCTTGACTTTTCTCACAGAATTGTGATTCGGGGTCTGTAAACCAAATAAACCCATTCCTCCACAAGTTGCTTTGAACCATGGTGTTTCAAAGCGACAATAGTAACCCTAAGGTAAACCAACAATAACCACCGCCAAAACAAAACTATTGAGTTTCTGAAGCGAAAAATAGGCTGGCGTGGATTTTCTTACGTGTTTTTTTTTTCTCAAACCAAACTGCATAGAAGTAAATCTTACTCATGACATCTCTCTCACAAGAAAAAAAAAAATGAACTAAAGAGAAATCAAACAACTATAGAACAAATGGGATTCTAATAAAAGGGCTAATTGGGAGATCTGCCTGGTTGCTGCCGCAGCGGAGAGCCCGTGGGAAGCACCCCGCAAGCAAACTTGAGCCTCGGGTCCGCAGGTAAGACCAACTTTTCTGCTACAAACGACTTGCCTGGTAAACTCAGGTCTCACAGAGGCGGAGTTCCTCTGGGACCGGACACTTCCGGTGTTTGGCCAGACTCCGGGGCCGGCGGATCCCTGCCCTCAGCAGCTCTCTGCTCCCAGGCCCCTGGTCGGGCGGGCACTCCTGAGGCAGCAGAGCAGAGGAGACCACCAACGCTGCCCACCCCCTGCCCACATCCCTGGCCCAGGAGGAAACTGTTAACAGCCTCTGGGTACCCATAGAGGAGGGCCCAGGAGCAGCAGGTCCACCGCGTCTGAGACACCGCACCTGAAGGGACCGACCGGATAAACAGTTCTCTGCACCCAAATCCCGTGGGAGGGAGAGCTAAACCTTCAGAGAGGCGGACACGCCTGGGAAACCAGAAGAGACTGCACGCTGCACAGTACTGAGCCCAGAGGAAAACAACAAAAGGTATCTGGAACCCTGGTGCACGGAACCTCCCGAAGGGGCGGCGAGATCTTCCTGGTTGCTGCCAAGAGCGGAGAGCCAGTGGGCAGCACCTCCGCAGCGAACTGAGCCTCAGGTCCACAGGTAAGACCAACTTTTCTGCTGCAAGTGACTTGCCTGGTGAACTCAAGACACAGGTCCACAGGAACAGCTGAAGACCTGTAGAGAGGAAAAACTACACGCCCGAAAGCAGAACACTCTGTCCCGATAACTGGCAGAAAGAAAACAGGAAAACAGGTCTACAGCACTCCTGACACACAGGCTTATAGGACAGTCTAGCCACTGTCAGAATTAGCAGAACAAAGTAACACTAGAGATAATCTGATGGCGAGGCAAGCAGGAACCCAAGCAACAGAAACTAAGACTACCTGGCACCATCGAGCCCAATTCTCCCATCAAAACAAACATGGAATATCCAAACACACCAGAAAAGCAAGATCTAGATTCAAAATCATATTTGACCATGATGCTGAGGACTTCAAGAAAGACGGAAGAACTCCTTAGAGAACAAGTAGAAGCCTACAGAGAGGAATCGCAAAAAAATGCCTGAAAGAATTCCAGGAAAACATAAAAAAACAAGTAGAAGCCCACAGAGAGGAAACACAAAAATCCCTGAAAGAATTCCAGGAAAACATAAATAAACAAGTAGAAGCCCATAGGGAGGAGACACAAAAATCCCTGAAAGAATTCCAGGAAAACACAATCAAACAGTTGAAGGAATTAAAAGTGGAAATAGAAGCAATCAAGAAAGAACACATGGAAACAACCCTGGATATAGAAAACCAAAAGAAGAGACAAGGAGCTGTAGATACAAGCATCACCAACAGAATACAAGAGATGGAAGAGAGAATCTCAGGAGCAGAAGATTCCATAGAAATCATTGACTCAACTGTCAAAGATAATGTAAAGCGGAAAAAGCTACTGGTCCAAAACATACAGGAAATCCAGGACTCAATGAGAAGATCAAACCTAAGGATAATAGGTATAGAAGAGAGTGAAGACTCCCAACTCAAAGGACCAGTAAATATCTTCAACAAAATCATAGAAGAAAAACTTCCCTACCCTAAAAAAGAGATACCAATAGGCATACAAGAAGCCTACAGAACTCCAAATAGATTGGACCAGAAAAGAAACACCTCCCTACATAATAGTCAAAACACCAAACGCACAAAATAAAGAAAGAATATTAAAAGCAGTAAGGAAAAAGGCCAAGTAACATATAAAGGCAGACCTATCAGAATCACACCAGACTTTTTGTCAGAAACTATGAAGGCCAGAAGATCCTGGACTGATGTCATACAGACCCTAAGAGAACACAAATGCCAGCCCAGGTTACTGTATCCTGCAAAACTCTCAATCAACATAGATGGAGAAACCAAGATATTCCATGACAAAACCAAATTTACACAATATCTTTCTACAAATCCAGCACTACAAAGGATAATAAATGGTAAAGCCCAACATAAGGAGGCAAGCTATACCCTAGAAGAAGCAAGAAACTAATCGTCTTGGCAACAAAACAAAGAGAAGAAAAGCACAAAAACATAACCTCACATCCAAATATGAATACAACCGGAAGCAATAATCACTATTCCTTAATATCTCTCAACATCAATGGCCTCAACTCTCCAATAAAAAGACATAGATTAACAAACTGGATACGCAACGAGGACCCTGCATTCTGCTGCCTACAGGAAACACACCTCAGAGACAAAGACAGACACTACCTCAGAGTGAAAGGCTGGAAAACAACTTTCCAGGCAAATGGTCAGAAGAAGCAAGCTGGAGTAGCCATTCTAATATCAGATAAAATCAATTTTCAACTAAAAGTCATCAAAAAAGATAAGGAAGGCCACTTCATATTCATCAAAGGAAAAATCCACCAAGATGAACTCTCAATCCTAAATATCTATGCCCCAAATACAAGGGCACCTACATACGTAAAAAAGAAACCTTTACTAAAGCTCAAAAACACACATTGCACCTCACACAATAATAGTGGAGATTTCAACACCCCACCTCATCAATGGACAGATCATGGAAACAGAAATTAAACAGAGATGTAGACAGACTAAGAGAAGTCATGAGCCAAATGGACTTAACGGATATTTATAGAACATTCTATCCTAAAGTAAAAGGATATACCTTCTTCTCAGCTCCTCATGGCACTTTCTCCAAAATTGACCATATAATTGGTCAAAAAACGGGCCTCAACAGGTACAGAAAGATAGAAATAATCCCATGCGTGCTATCAGACCACCACGGCCTAAAACTGGTCTTCAATAACAATAAGGGAAGAATGCCCACATATACGTAGAAATTGAACAATGCTCTACTCAATGATAACCTGGTCAAGGAAGAAATAAAGAAAGAAATTAAAAACTTTTTAGAATTTAATGAAAATGAAGGTACAACATACCCAAACTTATGGGACACAATGAAAGCTGTGCTAAGAGGAAAACTCATAGCGCTGAGGGCCTGTAGAAAGAAACAGGAAAGAGCATATGTCAGCAGCTTGACAGCACACCTAAAAGCTCTAGAACAAAAAGAAGCAAATACACCCAGGAGGAGTAGAAGGCAGGAAATAATCAAACTCAGAGCTGAAATCAACCAAGTAGAAACAAAAAGGACCATAGAAAGAATCAACAGAACCAAAAGTTGGTTCTTTGAGAAAATCAACAAGATAGATAAACCCTTAGCCAGACTAACGAGAGGACACAGAGAGTGTGTCCAAATTAACAAAATCAGAAATGAAAAGGGAGACATAACTACAGATTCAGAGGAAATTCAAAAATCATCAGATCTTACTATAAAAGCCTATATTCAACAAAACTTGAAAATCTGCAGGAAATGGACAATTTCCTAGACAGATACCAGGTACCGTTAAATCAGGAACAGATAAACCAGTTAAACAACCCCATAACTCCTAAGGAAATAGAAGCAGTCATTAAAGGTCTCCCAACCAAAAGAGCCCAGGTCCAGACGGGATTCGTGCAGAATTATATCAGACCTTCATAGAAGACCTCAAACCAATATTATCCAAACTATTCCAATAAATTGAAACAGATGGATCACTACCGAATTCCTTCTATGAAGCCACAATTACTCTTATACCTAAACCACAGAAAAACCCAACAAAGAAAGAGAACTTCAGACCAATTTCCCTTATGAATATCGACGCAAAAATACTCAATAAAATTCTGGCAAACCGAATCCAAGAGCACATCAAAACAATCATCCACCATGATCAAGTAGGCTTCATCCCAGGCATGCAGGGATGGTTTAATATACGGAAAACCATCAACGTGATCCATTATATAAACAAACTGAAAGAGCAAAACCACATGATCATTTCATTAGATGCTGAGAAAGCATTTGACAAAATTCAACACCCCTTCATGATAAAAGTCCTGGAAAGAATAGGAATTCAAGGCCCATACCTAAACATAGTAAAAGCTATATACAGCAAAACCAGTTGCTAACATTAAACTAAATGGAGAGAAACTTGAAGCAATCCCACTAAAATCAGGGACTAGACAAGGCTGCCCACTCTCTCCCTACTTATTCAATATAGTTCTTGAAGTTCTAGCCAGAGCAATCAGACAACAAAAGGAGGTCAAGGGATACAGATCGAAAAGAAGAAGTCAAAATATCACTATTTGCAGATGATATGATAGTATATTTAAGTGATCCCAAAAGTTCCACCAGAGAACTACTAAAGCTGATAGACAACTTCAGCAAAGTGGCTGGGTATAAAATTAACTCAAATAAATCAGTAGCCTTCCTCTACACAAAAGAGAAACAGGCCGAGAAAGAAATTAGGGAAATGACACCCTTCATAATAGACCCAAATAATATAAAGTACCTCGGTGTGACTTTAACCAAGCAAGGGAAAGATCTGTACAATAAGAACTTCAAGACTCTGAAGAAAGAAATTGAAGAAGATCTCAGAAGATGGAAAGATCTCCCATGCTCATGGATAGGCAGGATTAATATAGTAAAAATGGCCATTCTACCAAAAGCGACCTACAGATTCAATGCAATCCCCATCAAAATACCAATCCAATTTTCAAAGAGTTAGACAGAACAATTTGCAAATTCATCTGGAATAACAAAAAACCCAGGATAGCTAAAACTATCCTCAACAATAAAAGGACTTCAGGGGAATCGCTATCCCAGAACTCAAGCAGTATTATAGAGCAATAGTGATAAAAACTGCATGGTATTGGTATAGAGACAGACAGATAGACCAATGGAACAGAATTGAAGACCCAGAAATGAACCCACACACCTATGGGCACTTGATTTTTGACAAAGGAGCCAAAACCATCCAATGGAAAAAAGATAGCATTTTCAGCAAATGGTGCTGGTTCAACTGGAGGTCAACATGTAGAAGAATGCAGATCGATCCATGCTTATCACCCTGTACAAAGCTTAAGTCCAAGTGGATAAAGGACCTCCACATCAAACCAGACACACTCAAACTAATAGAAGAAAGACTAGGGAAGCATCTGGAACACATGGGCACTGGAAAAAATTTCCTGAACAAAACACCAATGGCTTATGCTTTAAGATCAAGAATCGACAAATGGGATCTCATAAAACTGCAAAGATCTGTAAGGCAAAGGACACTGTGGTTAGGACAAAACGACAACCAACAGATTGGGAAAAGATCTTTACCAATCCTACAACAGATAGAGGGCTTATATCCAAAATATACAAAGAACTCAAGAAGTTAGACCGCAGGGAGACAAATAACCCTATTAAAAAATGGGGTTCAGAGCTAAACAAAGAATTCACAGCTGAGGAATACCGAATGGCCGAGAAACACCTAAAGAAATGTTCAACATCGTTAGTCATAAGGGAAATGCAAATCAAAACAACCATGAGATTTCACCTCACACCAGTGAGAATGGATAAGAACAAAAACTCAGGCGACAGCAAATGCTGGCGGATGTGGAGAAAGGGAACACTCCTCCATTGTTGGTGGGGTTGCAGACTGCTACAACCATTCTGGAAATCAGTCTGGAGGTTCCTCAGAAAATTGGACATTGAACTGCCTGAGGATCCAGCTATTCCTCTCCTGGGCATATACCCAAAGATGCCCCAACATATAAAAAAAAAGACACGTGCTCCACTATGTTCATCGTAGCCTTATTTATAATAGCCAGAAGCTGGAAAGAACCCAGATGCCCTTCAACAGAGGAATGGATACAGAAAATGTGGTACATCTACACAATGGAATATTACTCAGCTATCAAAAACAATGACTTTATGAAATTCAGTAGGCAAATGGTTGGAACTGGAAAATATCATCCTGAGTGAGCTAACCTAATCACAGAAAGACATACATGGTATGTACTCATTGATAAGTGGCTATTAGCCCAAATGCTCGAATTACCCTAGATGCCTAGAACAAATGAAACTCAAGACGGATGATCAAAAAGTGAATGCATATCGCTCCTGAGAGACACAGCCAGAATACAGCAAATACAGAGGCGTATGCCAGCAGGAAACCACTGAACTGAGAACAGGACCCCCGTTGAAGGAATCAGAGAAAGAACTGGAAGAGCTTGAAGGAGCTCGAGACCCCATATGTACAGCAATGCCAACCAAACAGAGCTTCCAGGGACTAAGCCACTACCCAAAGACTATACATGGACTGACCCTGGACTCTGACCTCATAGGTAGCAATGAATATCCTAGTAAGAGCACCAGTGGAAGGGGAAGCCCTGGGTCCTGCTAAGACTGAACCCCCAGTGAACTAGACTGTTGGGGAGAGGGAAGCAAGGGGAGGGTTGGGAGGAACACCCATAAGGAAGGGGAGGGGGAGGGGGGGATGTTTGCCGAAACCGGGAAAGGAATAACACTCGAAATGTATATAAGAAATACTCAAGTTAATAAAAATAAAAAAAAAAACAAAAAAAAAAAAAAAAAAAAAAAAGGGCTAATTGGAACAAATTGTATTGTTTAGAAAAATGAATTTATACTTGACAATAAAGGTGATACAAGGTTGGAGATTTAACGAGATATTTGTGAGCCTTGTGTTTTAATTTTTAAAAATTACTTTTAGATTTAAAAATGTATTTTACTGGAAAAACAATTAAATTTGGATGTCAGTATATTTAACTTGAAGGAAAGCTATCAATTCAAAGTGAGGCTATGATGCAGAAAGGCTCCATGGGAAAATGTGAAGAGCACAGCAGAGATAGATTAGTCTTAGAAGCCATAGAGGTAAATATGGATGACACACATTAAATATGGCTCCTTGGAGTTAGAGCAGGGCTATCAGTTTTACTATCACATATCCCTGTGAACCATGAACCACATTGGATGCTATACAGAAGGAGAATGATGGCTGGCATTGATAATCACTTTCATTAGCTTTAATGAGCTTCCACAATCATCTGGCGGTTGCAATGTTCCCTGGCTACATTTTCACTGATCTCCTCTACCCCCTCATGTCTGCTTTCACAAGACCCTGTGAACCAGCTTTCATCAGCTGCTAATTCACTGGCTCTTCTCAGAAAGGTATCCATGGAAACCAAATGCAGAGACAAAGGGAAGCACACTGGGAAACAGATTAACATTGATTTTAAATCTACCTTTCTTTGAACCTTTACAAATGTTTCTTCCATGGCTAGTGCCAAAAACTTACAAATCTCTTATGTGCTGTGATCAAGGTAAATGTTAGAAATACTATCCAATAATAATATCATAAAGCAAAAGTTATGCACAGTCACGTGTCACTTAACAAAGGGAACAGCCCAGAAAACCTAATGAGACAATTATGTTAGCCTGGAAAATCACAAACTGATTTTGTACAAACCTAGATGCTATTCCAAGAAACCATAAACACAGGGTGAATCAGGTTGTCATCAGCAGAATAGAACATTCTGTTTTATAAAAAGCCAAGGATTTTATAAGCAGAAGTACATTCTCATATATCCATAAACTGTGTTGTACTATAGATACATAAACTAGTGTACAACTGTTCATTGTCATGATCAAGGACATAAATCATGTCATGATCAGCAAATAAAATTGTTCGTGCTGTACATTTGCATGGATTGCAGTAGAGTAGGTTTCTTGACACCTGTCCCACCGTAAATGTAACAAGTGTAATGTTGCGTTGAAATGGCACTAAGTGGTATGAATTTTCCCAGTTTTATTATCTTTTAGTATCCCTTACAAATTAGGTTTTTGTTTCAGGATGTATTTATATTTTATGTGCATGAGTGTTTGTGCATAAGTGTGTGTGTGTGTGTGTGTGTGTGTGTGTGTGTGTGTGTGTGTGTGTGTGTGTGTGTGTGTGTGTGTGTGTGTGTACCATGTACATGCCTGGAGCCTGCAGAGGCCATAAGAAGATGTCAGGTCACCCGAAAGTAGAGTTAAAGATAGTTGTGAGCCACCATATTGGTACTAGAAATGGAGCCCAGGTCCTCTGCAAGAGCAGCAAGTGCTCCTAATCACTAAGCCATCATCTCTCTAGTGCCTCATTGTTATCTTATGAGGCCAGCATCCAGCATCATATGTGTGGTCTCTCATTGACTGAGAATGATTATAAATCTTATTTAATGTTTGAGGATGGTGATGGTGATGAAGATGATGATGATAGGCCATGCATAATAATAACTTATATTACAGATTTTTAATTTTTATTATATTTTATTTATTTTTATGCATGGGTGTGTATTACAATAAAAACTATATAAATTTTAGAGAACAACTTAAAGGAATTAGTTCTATCCTTCCACTGTATGGATCCTGGGGACTGAACTCAGGCTGTCAGGCTAATTGGCAGGCACCCTTACATGCTGAACCATCTTGTTGGCTCTGTTTTATGTTGTTTGGTTTGGTTTTGTTTTGCTTTGCTTTTGTTTAGTTTTAGTTTTTTAATCTGAAGCAGAGAAAAAAATCAAAGTGTTAGTTTTTGAATTTTTTCCTCATCTGGTGATTCCTTTGCCTTTGCCTCTCCCATTTTTTCCCCTAGTGCTCCAATCTCTATGTCTAACTTTTCCAAAACTTCAAATTCTCTCAGCTAATAAACACAATTTATGTGTCATTCCCTTCTTCAAGCCTACCTGACATTTCCAGGTCAAATTTACTTCTCCGGATCTACTTCATATTTTAAGTGGACTGAACTTATGATCACTTGTATGCAATTTGTTTCATAGTTTCAATGAAAATCTGCCTGATTCATAGTTTTTATTCTCTATAGTTTATTCTCTGTAGTTTTTTTCACACATTCTTATTAAATTGTCAGTAAATGTTGGCTAAATTAAGGCATTATTTCATTAAAATGAGTAGGGATATTCTAAATCTTGAGGCCCCTAAGTGGAACACAGAACTCCTCCACTTTATGCATTAGCCATAGTGGAGTTCCTATCTAGCTAAATTCCTTTTTAAGAGTCGAGAATTAAAAAATAAGACAATTACAGTGCTGCATCTGTGTGGGTCTGATCTAAATGTTTCTGTTTAGCTCTGACCACCACTGGGTTCCAAGTTCTTAGCCATTGCTCTAAAATAGTACAATTGGCATAGATGTGGGACAACTACACAAGGATATCATTTACAAGGAGATATCCATCCCCATTCTACAAATAGCTAAAGACTCTCAGCTGTGCTCAGCCCCTGGCAGTGAGCCACTGTGCAAAAAAATGGAGAAGGAATTGGTGGAATTAAATGCATAGAGGTATGCAGTCCCTGTTTGTTAGAAAATTCAACAAAAGCAGTAATAAGGCAAGCAACAAGAGAATAGAAAATCTTATTCTAAAGCAAACAGTATCCACAGTTGTATCTACAGTCATCTACAGTACTACATTTAAATCCTGAATTTGAAGCCAAGCCATCCCTAAGATACCAGAGTTCCTGCTTTATCTCTCACTTTTTCTGTGATATATATATATTGACCTTTCAGTGTCCTGCTGATTTATTACACATAAAATAATTGCTTCAGATAATATTAAGATCATAATTTTCTCTAACCACTTAAAAAAGAACATAGTGTTCATCAGTCCATCATAAGATAGATTTTTGTTTACTATGGGTTCTGAATGATTTTAGGATGTGATTAAAAAACCTTTCTCTTATTGCAATGTAATTGTCTTTTTAAAAATCCTTGGCTCTTAAACAGGAATTTCAACTAGATAGGAACTCCATTATGGCTAATTCTACAAGCACTTTCTAAAGATGAGGGGAATCTCTACACTGCGAAATGTTTGCATAATCTTATGCATCAGTGAAGAAGTTCTGTGTTCCACTTAGGGGCCTCAGGCCTCAGAATACTATCTTAATGAACTAATACATTAATTTATCCAACCTTTATTTATGTTAAGAACGTGTGAAAAAGAGAAAAGTAGTTTCTTCTCTATTGGGTTTTAGGAATTTTATTTTTATTCACATTGATTATATTGTTTGTAAACCCATGTGTGTACTATATAAAATAATAAATTTCCCTTATTTGCATGAAAACATCTAAGAACATGAACTAGACTTAACTTTGTATTTTCAGAGGTGGGTCGTGATATAATATATTTTAAAAGCATGCACTAGTATAAATAATCAGCAATTAGCTACTTAATTCAAACCATGTATGCTGATATGGTTTTCAAGTTGGGCCTTCTCAAGTCTCAAATTCCTTACCCTGGTTCTGTTGCACATTTAAACTGCCTACTCTTACTTTTTCTTTATGAGATGCACTGGCCAGAGCCAGTTCTGTCTACTGAGCTGTGATTGATAAATGCTGCTGACGCTTCTTAGTGGTGAGAGGGGCCTAACCTTGGAGACTACTCAACCATTTGGAGATGTGCTAAAAATTCTGACTGATGACTAAATAATTTTAATTGTAGACTAAAAACTATTCAGTGGTATAGTAAGTGGCAAGTGAAATTTTATCATTAGTTCCTCTAAAGGAAAATATTGGTAATCCTTTTCAATGCAGTTGTTTAGAAACAACCAGTCTCATTATAGAAATGCAGTAAAAAACAGGAGTCAATGAACTTGTTTGTGATATCAGGCCTCGTGAGATATGTACCTTCCTCATTTTTCTTTCATATTTTCTGTGTTAGGCACATTGTTTGACATCTCAGGGTCCAATTTACTTATCACATATAAAACAATTGCTTTACGTGATAATTAAAATGCTACATCTGTGTTTTAATGATATATAGTAAAGCATTTTAATTTTATTTATAAAGCTATATTCATGCTTATGTATTGGATGAAAGCAAAATTGAATGAGCATTTCCCATTGTAATTCTACTAATTTCCCATTACAATTCCGCTAATTAAAATGTGTGGGGAGGAAGCCGTGTGTTGGGATATGAATGTTACATTTAAACAAGATTTTCCTTGGAGAAACATTCCAGAAAGAGACTAAGCGATAAATACTTTAACAAGCATTTGTGTTATTTAAAGCCAACCCCCACACTGATTAATCTGCCTTTGCCCCATGACTCCTTCACACATGAGAATCAAAACTAGTGGGGGCAAAATCAAACTCATAATGAGCCCTAGATACATTTCAGGTACTCCACTCTGGAGATTAATTATTTTTAAAAAGTTCTCTTCTGTGATTCCCTTTGAGAGACATTATAAGTTGATGTAAGCAGTAAGAGAAATTTCTGTAACCGCATTTTCTGTTAAGAACTTTTGGTTACCTAATTAAGGCTAAGGCCCATTACCTGAATGTCAACAAATGATGGCAATAGACATTATTGCAGGGCGCATGTGTCCTCTGCTGTCCAGGAGAGGCAGAGAGCAGAGATAGCATTGGGTGTAAGACAAACTCATGGTCAGTGAGAGCAGAACCGTATGGGTAATGCTGAGCGAGCTGCCCAGGCTCCCAGTCAAAAACTAAGAAACAGGGATAAGTAGTAGCCACATATTCCACAGGTTTGGTGTCACAATAAATAAAATGTGCATATAAAAGACTCATCACAGCACTTACCTCTCTGTAATCTTAGCCAAATTACCATTTTTGTGTTACCGCAATATTTCTTGATGGCAGCTCTTGTATATGCAGTTATAATTTTAATAGACTTGCCTTAACAAGCTTTACTCATATAATTTAAATCCTATTAATCTTAGTATAAATTTTAATCTTACAGTTTGCTATAATAGGACACTTTGACAGATTCTTAATCTTTAATAGCAGTTACAAGTGAAAGCATTGCTTTTTCTGATATTTAATGAGAAATTTGGACATGACAAAGTTCTTTACTCTGTTTTGTTGTTGGTTGGTTTTTTAGTTAATCCTTTTTTTATCAACTGCATATAAATTGATAATTTCATTTCTAAGACCAGTGGATGGCCTGGTGACAAAAAATATGTAATTCCAAATTTTATTTCTATTACTTTTATTGGGTCATATGCTCCTGGGTTTTACTGACATTTCAGTATTCTTACCTGAAACAAAATGAGTAGAGCTATAATGGAAAATGCTCATCCAATTTTGCTTCAATATGTAATATGTGTATATTTAATTAGATATATAATGTAATATATGATATATGTGACTATAGTTTTATGTATAAAATATTTTATGATTAATTAAGCTTAAGTGCTTCATTGTATACAGTATTACTTAGGATAGTTAAGTGGGTGTATAAATTGAGTCATAATGTTTTCAGATACCTGGGTAAACACTATTCTGAATGTGAGACTGAAGTTATTATTAATGAGGTTGGCATTTTAACCATGAACTAAGTAAAGATTACCCAAGCTGTGCAGGAAGCCCTCTTCTACTTAGTTGAGGCCTAAGCAGAACATAAGCACTAGGTGGAAGAGAACATTAAGGATCTGATAGATTGAGATGATCATAGCTCTCCTGTCCTCAAATTGGATTCTATATTCTCAAATTTCTATATCCCTTGAAATTCTCAAAATGGAATCTGTACTTCTTGTTCTGAGGCCTTCACAGTCATTCAAATATGGTTTACAAATATCCCTTCAGGTTTACAGCAGCAGACCCGGTTTTCTTTGTGTGAAATGGGCCTGATATCTAAACAAAGAATAGTTAGTGACTAATGTAACAGTCACTCCATTGCATATCAATAGACACACTGTGCCTGACAGGCTGCTACTGTAGCATAAAACATTTATATCAGGGTGAAATCACTGATGAATTCCTTCCCTTAGCAGCCTTTGTGGTACCTTCTTCAATTCTAGGTAGACTTTTCTTTGTCTATAAGCAAGGTATATGATGTCTTTATCAACAGGGTCTTACTATTTAGTTCTTCTGTGCAGTTATAACAATGGCAATGTCCTGTGTTGTTCTTATACAATCTAGGACTTCAGTGATCAATGACTCATAGGACATTACTGTATATATACCTACACTGGAATTTCATCTGCTTACCTATGACTCCAAGGATTGATATCATCTACTTTTGTAGAAATCCTCAGGACAAATTCTTTCTAATGTATTTTTAAATAAACTATATAGTAATGTGTCAATATTTTTTCTCACATCCTCAGTTCTTGAGAACACTCTTCCCACTCATCCTCCTCTCCTCTATCCCTTTAACCCTTTCCCTGCTTAAAAGTTACACCCCAATATTTCTTCTGTTTTCAGTTCACCACTCTTTCAATCCCTTCACTATCATAAATATCTTCTTACTGCCTTCTCTTGCTATCTTCCTGGTCTCTACTAACATCCCAAACTCAACATCAATCAAACCAGAGTTCTATGATTTGAAGCAATGGTCCTTATTTGAGAGAGAACGTGCAGCAATTTTTTTCTAGGCCTACATTACTTCACTCCATATAATTGTTTTCAGTTCTATAAATTTATCTGAAATTTTCATAATTTGATTTTTCTTTAGTGCTTGATATAATTCTACTATGTAAATTTACCACATTTTTGTTATCTACTTACTTGTTGATGACCATGTAGACTGAGTCAATTTCTTAGATACTGTAAATGGAACAAAGTGACCATAGCTATATATGTATCTTCATCATAGGGTGTAAACTCCTTTGGTTATATGTCCAAGAGTGGTAGACCTGGATCAAGTGGCACTTACATTTTTCCCTTTTGTAGCACCTTCACACTTGTTTTCATAGTGAGTGAATAAATTTATGCTCCAATAAACTATATAGAAGAGCTCCTTTTTTGACCAAATTCTCACCAGCATTAATTACCATTTATTTTCTTGATAAAATCATTCTAACTGAGGTAAGACAGAATCACAAAGTAGTCTTGACTGGGATTTCTTTAAAGGCTAGTGATGTTAAACACATTTTAAAGTGTTTACTGGCCACATGTTCAAACTCATAATCATTTTTCCATGTATGGTTCCTTTTTGAAGTGTAGTAATTCTTTGAGAATGTTTGCATGTGTTTTGACCATGCTCACCATTCTCCTCCAACTCCTCCCACATACATATCCTTACCTTTGCATAACAAATCGTGTGTCCTTTTTTTCTAACCAAGTCTAATTTGTGCATCACAGTCAATATCAATAATTTATTATAGCATTTGCCTTGTAGATTTTATTTTTTTAGTTCTTTATATATTCTAGATATTGATGTATAGTTGGCAGATATTTTCTCCCTCTACTTCTCCTAGGCTTCTTTTTCTTTATGATACATTGAATCCAATAAGTGCTGTCCAAATGTAAGGAGATGTATGCCCCACCCTGGAGCATGGAAAATCTACAAGTGGGCTTTGGAGTCTTGATGAAGGAAGTATGCCACTAGGAAAGGGTTTTTAAGTGTTTATAGTCTTGACTCAATTCTGGTTCATTCTCTCTATCTTCTAGATATTAGTGGAGATGTGATTGCTCAACTTCTTGCTCCTCCTGCCATGTCTGTTAGTTGCTGGCATGCTTCTCTCTCATAACAGATTCGTTACTCTGAAACTGTAAACCAAAATAAACTCCTTTTTCTATATATATTGTGGTTTTTTCTCAGAGAACAGGATATAACTAATATAGAAGGTGGTATAAGAGGAATGGGGTATTGATATTAACTACCAATAATAGATTAACCAGCCCATGCTGCTTTTTTATAGGAAAGTAGAACACCTTGAAACTTTGGACTAGAAAAGTAATTGACAAAAAAGAATTTAACAGAATGTTCTAGTATGAGCTTGGAACACAGGAGTGCTGAGAATAGTGGAAAGAATAGAGGGCTAGTTCATGAGGCTTGAGAAAAGGTGGGGCAAGCTCTCTATTAGCAACTGACAGAAGGGCAACTCATAGGCATTTTGGCAAAAATCAGACTGCCTTCTGTACATGTCTTAAGAACTTTCTTGAATCAAAATGAAAAATTAACTGTAATGTAAATGTTCTTTTTTGTTTTTATTTTATATTTGTGTGTGTGTGTGTGTGTGTGTGTGTGTGTGTGTGTGTGTGTGTGTGTTGTAGAGGAAAGTTGAAGACAACATAATATTGAGTCCATGGGACTAAGCCACTACCCAAAGACTATATACATGGACTGATCCTGGGCTCCAACCTCATAGGTAGCAATGAATAGCCTAGGAAGAGCACCAGTGGAAGGGGAAGCCCTTGGTCCTGCCAAGACTGAACCCCAAGTGAATGTGATTGTTTGGGGGAGGGCGGTAATGGGGGAATGATGGGGAGAGGAACACCCATAGAAGGGAGGGGAAGGGGTTAGGGGGGTGTTGGCCTGGAAACCGGGAAAGGGAATAACAATTGAAATGTAAATAAATACCCAAGTTAATAAAGATGAAAAAAAATTTAAAAAAATATTGAGTCCATGGAATAGTTACTACAAATAATTTTTATTTAGGTGTACAATGCAATAAAAACATAAGGGAAGCAAAACAAAATATAAATTGTACAGATTAGAGGCAAAAAAGAGTGCTAAGAAATTCAATGCTGGAACCAAGGCTAGGCTGAAAGAGAAGCTATAATGGTTAAGGAGATTAGCACCATTACTGCCCCCTGCTCTTCACAAGAAGGCTTGGAAGGTACTTTTTAAATAGAATCATTGGAAACTAAGACCCCACTCAGATAATCTTCCAGCTTGTTACAAGAAGAAAGTCTCAAAAGCTGTTTGGGATTAGAAATCAATTGTTCTAAAGTATGAAAGTTTCTGCTAATGTGGTTGAAGGAATCATGGGTCTATCTTAAGATCACCATTGAATTTAGCATGTTGTCTTCATAGTAATGACATTAAAGGCATGAAAAATTAAAATAGTGACTAGAACAAAGAGTAAGGGAGCCTTGATCTCTTCCTCTGCAGTTTCAGAGAGCTACTGAGGACAGACACTACATGATAAAGTTGTAGGGACCTCAGTAAGAAGTCTCTGAGAGGAAATTGTGCAAAACTGTATGAAAAAAACCTGGCCTCTGGTGGGACCTGAAAAGCAATGAGACACTGCCTTGTACGTTTCAAAGAACTTTGAATCTTGAAGTAGTGTTGAGATCGTGAAAGACTAGGGGAACTTTTAAAGATGGGACAAGTGTCTTTTGCTTTTTGTTTAATGGCCACGAGCCTTACAAAGACAGGGAATGAACTGTAGTGATTTGAATGAGAACTCTCAGTCCTAGGCTTATATATTTAAACACCTGATTTCCTCTTAATGGTGCTAACTGGAAAGGTCTGAACCCTTTGGAATGTGAGTATTTACTTGAAGACATATACCACTAGGCTCAGGCTTCATTTCTCCCTTCCATGTCACTCTCTCCAGTTTCCAGGTATAGTTGAAAGCAGAATTTTTTAGTTTCTGCTCCTGCTACCACTAGGTGCGGTGCATTCCTGCCATACTGGCCTCTTACCCGGCTGCACTCACAAGCCAATGTAAACACTTTCGGAAGTCATTTTTAGCCATGGAGCTTTACCACAGCAACAAAAGGTAACTAACATCGTTAGCCTGTAGTGGTCCTGCCGTATCTCCATCAGTGAGCGCCTTCCTAAAATATATCTGCATTACTTTAGCTGACTCAGAGCTCAATTATAAAGAGAGAGTGTGTGTAAGGAGGGACCTTCATCCCATTTCTTCCATCCCATTTATCTGAGAATGGTTTCTGACAAAGGAAGTTCCCTTCAGTTCATATACACACAGAACAGTCTAAAATTCTCCATAATTACCACTCTGAGGAACGCTCATTAGAAAATTTGGGCTAGTGGAACAACTTGCTGATTATTCTAGACCATCAAACAGATTCACAATGGACTTGAGACCTCGTTCCCCACAGTGTTAAGCCACAGACATTTGCCAAACTATCACATTATATCTTACATTATCACTCTATTTCTCTGCTTCCTCAGGGAACCTTCCAAATGACTTGCCTATACCCAAATCCTATGTTAGTGTAGGTTATTGGAAAATCTAAATGAAGTAAAAATGACCAAGTTTACTTCTTCCTTGGTAGAAGTAATTTAATAAGAAGAGGTTGGAGGTTGTGTCCCCATGTTTTATGTGCATACAGGAGAAAGCATAAAAAACTCATTGAAATAGTGTAGCAATTTTAAAAAAAGACTCCTTAGATTTTAATAACTTCTTTATTTATGAGCAAAATGAACAAATACTGATGTAGACACATAGCAGGATACTACACGGAGACAAAGTTGACATACCTTTATATCTTGGGCTACCATACTTTGGTAATAGAAAATAATTCCAGATATATATAACTATATAGAAATAAAAAAACCACTAAATCAAAAAAAGAACAGTAAATCAAAGACATTTTCAATAGAATATCTTGAAAGTCTTGTGATATAATATTTAGGGAAATAAACATATTCTAAAAGTAAAAAAATAAAAATAGTAAGTGAGAATGATGATTTCCAGAGTGGAAAGATAGGAGATAAGAGTACTTCTGGTGGGAAATTCACTAGTTACATTTTCCCTTTGTATGTAGAGGACTGTATATGTCATCATAGTACTTAACAGTTTTCATTGACGTTATTTCCTGTCTTTTGGTATCTGAAAAAAAATGTTTTGAAAGAGTGGCTTGTTTACATAAAGAGGCAGCTCAGATTCTACATGAAGACATGAGAGGTCCCAGCAAGTTTCAGAACAGTTAACGTTAAGAGAGATTGGGTTGCTTAAGGAGGGGATCACTCTAGAAAAGTTTGGCCTCCAATCTAAGAACAGGAGACTGAATTGTATATGAGTCTGGCAAACAGAGAGTATACGGACTGACTTTATCTTCCTGCAAAGGTATTACCCTTTAAATGGCAAGCAGTTAAAATATACCAACCCAAGGAATTAATTCTCACCCAAACTCCAAAGGAGACAAAGCATGTTGCTTCTGCATGAATAGAATATCTTAGCCATTATTCAGAAGCAGCTTGCAAGGAAACAAAGTGTTCAGCCATTAACTTCCTTTCTGAGAAACTACCTCCTATTCTTTCCCCACCAAGGGGTTGTGCAGGGGGAATTATGCTTTTGCCTTCATTTTCTATCCAGGTCACAATATTATCCTTGTACTCACTGTTAGTTGCATGTCTGTATTTATTGATTGATTGATTGATTGATTGATTGATTGATTTAAACCTACGGATTTTCAGTACCAGCAGAAAGGTTTAGAATCTTCACCTCTGCATCTCTGTGTCTTAGCAGAGTGTCTTTCAAATGAAATCCAAATGACTAGGGGTAAACAGAGAGCAGGACTCACTCCATTTTGTTTTTCTTTTTCTTTTTTCTTTTTGTAAGATCATTTTGCTTATCTAAGAAACTAGAGCCAGGAAATGAGGAAAGAGAAAAATAGACATGCAAAAATACATGAACTGATTTGATACATACTTCTGGATTTCTCTTTAAAACTTTTCTAAAATGGTATGTGTGAGTGTGTGTCTATGGTAGGGTATGTACGCACAAGTCCAGGTTCCCTTGGAGGCCAGAGTCACTTAATCACCCTGGATTCAGTGGAGCTGGAGGTACAACAGGATCCACCTGGTGTAGATACTGGAAACTGAACGGATCCCAAGTAAGTCCTGGGACAAGCATTAACTGCTGAGCCATCTCACTAACTCCTCCCCATTCCTTTTAGGCTCTCTTTCTTGTATTTAAACTGACAAACTAGGGGAAAATAAGAAAGAAGAAATGAGCATCTTTCAGCAACACCCTACAGTTTATTTAAGTGACTGCAGGAAGAGAGGTCATATTACTAGATTAGTCCAAAACAATTCCTTGGATAAACTCACTTAGGAAGCAAAGCAGAAGGAAGACTGATCTCCATATTACTCCCTGCCTTCTATTCTATTGTGTTCTTCCCTGTGCTGATTTTATTATTATTATTATTATTATTATTATTATTATTATTATTATTGTTATTGTTATATCATTATTATATCACTGTACAATTTAAACAAACTTAAGAGCAACTTTATTCCTCAAGCAAAATAGCCTTCTACTGAATCAAAACTGTAAACTTGGTGGATTGAACCAGCACACTTGTCTTGGAGAGCTTATTGAGAAAAAAATTGAAGTAATACATGAAAGTAATCCAAGCTTAACACTTTCAGTAAACAGAGAAGTCAATGGCATAATACAGCACTAGCATAGATTCCTCATTGCACTGAGCAAGGCTAAGGCAGGTTTCAGTTTTCTAAGAGTCTAGTCTTATCTCCAAAAGGTCCCACTAGCTCTTCTCCTCATTCAGAAGCCAAATGTTCATACTCAAAAATCCAGCCTCCAACCAACCAGCATCATTTGCTGAGCAGGCTAGCATGCTGGTACCTCTGATTTGGCCAAACCCTCTTCAGGACCTGATCAAAATCCCTTCTCTATATAGGACTTTTTATGACTAGTAAAGAATAAGGTACTATTTGGAGCCACAAGATTATGACTCTTTTCAGTAACTAGGCAAATTGTAAGATGGCATTCCTAAAGCAGACATTTGAGGACAACTTAACTACATCCAAAATGAAAAATCACTACACAAAGAGAGCAAAGAAAAGGATGAAAAATTAAAATGGCCAAGCAAGAAGCATAGTGGAGAGTGAAATGAGAAGGTTGAAAGGGAGAAAGGGAAGGGAGAAATTTTGTCATTAAAATATAATCTCAAAAATAAGCAACAACAACATCAAAACTACGGTAAAAGAGAATGCATAGGGTGCTCTGCTTGCCAGGTGGAGCATCACCTGTGTTGCTTTATCAATCATCCTTTATCAATAGTATATTCATGAGAGTACAGTTTCTAGAGTCACAAAACATGTTGTCCCCATTCTACTGTTTATTCCTTGGTCATTCTTTTAAAAGTCTCAGTGCAGCTCTTCACCTCACCGTTCTTTACATAGTAAAATTAAGATAATTGCAAATATATTCATGAAAACCAAATAAAGGTGTTACACCTCCCGTGATGTGCACATGAAGTGTTCATGACTGGTCTTTCCTTACAACTGCTCAGGAAGAAAAGCAGGACTATGTAGAAACTTCCACAGTGATGATTTCACCTCTTTATTCCTGAGACTGTAGATCAATGGGTTTAGCATAGGGGTAACCAAATTATTTAAAACCTGCACAGTTGCATCCAGCCAAGGGCTAGGAGTTGGCCTTAAGTATATGAGGACAACAGGCATGTAGAAAAGCAAGATGGCAGTGAGGTGGGCACTGCAGGTGGAGAAGGCTCTACGACGGCCCTCAGCAGAGCGGATCTGCAGAATAGAGCAGACGATGAAGCTGTAGGAGGTGAGGATGAGGAGAAAACAACTGAGGGGCATCAGGCCCACACTGATGAACCCCACCATCTCCAGGGCTGATGTGTCTGCACAAGCCAGCTTTAGCATCACAGGAATATCACAGAAGTAGTAGTCCACCTCATTGGGACCACAGTAGGGCAACTGGAAGGTGAGAGTAGTTAGAAAAGTGGCCTGAATGCAGCCAAAAAATGATGTCCCTGTGGCCAGGATGGCACAGACTCTGTGGCTCATAATTATTGAGTAGCGAAGTGGGTAGCATATGGCCACAAAACGGTCATAAGCCATCACTGTGTACAGGAAACACTCGGTACAGCCAAGGAAATGGTAGAAGAAGAGCTGGCTCACACAGCCTGCATAGGAGATGGCTCTGCTATTTCCTGAGAGGTAGAACAGCATCTTGGGAGAGCTCACAGAAGGGAAAAATATGTCGAAAATAGACAATTTACATAGGAAGAAGTACATGGGAGTGTGAAGTCGACTGGAGGAGATAATTGCCAATAAGATTAACAAGTTTCCCATTAGAGTGAAGATGTAGAAAGACAAAAAGAGGACAAAGAGCATGGTCTCTAGACCCTCTGTGTTTGGGATTCCGAGCAGGATAAACTGAGTCACTACAGAACGGTTCCTCATAGCTTTGAGACTATCTGACTTCAAAGGGATTCAAACTCACCAGTCTGAATACCAATATCAAATTATAAAACTTTTTCTGAAAGCTTTGAGTGTGCTTACTGTGGGGCAAATTTCTTTCTTATGATAGACAGGCGTCTGATCTATTTACTCATATCAAATGTTATCATTGCCTCCTTGAGGGTAAGTCTACTCAGTTTTCAAAAGAAATACTGTCTGTGGGGGAAATGATCACCTTCTGCCAGGAATGACAGTTTAGAGATATATTAAAAACATTTTCAGGTTAGAAATCTTTTTCTATGGCATTTCCTTTGAGCAATTTTTTATGTATTTGGAACTCTTGTGATATCTTTAATTAAAATACTCCCACTGAATTTCCTTCTGCAAAACAACAGAAAAAGGCTTTCTTTACAATTAATGTCAATCTGACTTTACCTCTTATTAGTTTTATTAGTTAAAATATTTGTGCAATGCCACATGAATATCTATAAAATGAGATACATAGTTATTTCAACAGAATCAAGAGCAGCAAACATAACCTGTACTATAATACAGTTGTGTGATACTCAGAATTGTACCTAGCAAGACTATAAATTCTAATGAAAATCATTCATTATTCTACATATCTTAAAGCCTACTTGTGTAAGCACCTTAATTTGGTGTTGATATTTTGAAATCATTTGCATATAAACATTTGCTAAATATCATTATTAATAAGTTTTATGCCACATCAAGTTAAATCTCTTTAGAACTGAGCTTGCGCTGGATATTTTGGATCTTTTATCCTAAGAGGACAGAGACAACTCAGAAATATTCACTGAAAGAAACACCAGTAAGAAGGTATCAGATTCAGGTCACTATAATAAAGTAGTGATAAGGTACAACAGAAAATGACCCACATAAAGTCAAGAAATAGCATCACAGAGGTGATTTACCTAAGTGGAATTCGTGATGCCCAGAGATGAAGGGGCTGCTTTCCTTGATTCACCGAGGATTAATGACATTGAACAGTAATACCAACAATAAGCCTGCTTTCCTTCCTTCTGCCCATCTTTACTTCTTTTCTTCCTTCTTCCCTCTCTTCCTTCCTTTTATCTTTCTTTACACATGAATATTTATTTTGTTTCAAAGATAGACACGTCTTTTAAAAACATGATTTTACATGTTTTTAAACATGTGACGCAACATATTTATGAAAGTGGCAATTACTATTACTAGTCAGATCTGTAGACTAGCAGTGAAGTCTAGCTACATTCAGGAAAATATCTGTTTCAAAGCTAATAAAGGACAGACCTGTTTTCTTTGTGCTCTTTATCTTTTGAGAAGTCACTCTTCTGTTTTTCTCTCTCAAAGAACTTGCTCTGCTGCTACACAAGACACTTGCCACTGGGTTCTCACAGCTACTTTTCCTGAGTTTTGGAAAGGTATCCATGCCTTACTTCTTCCAGGTTAATTATTCTTTTAAAAATATCTCTCCTAGTTTAAGAAACCATACAACAATATTTTTATATCCTTAACGGCTAAAATTAGTGTTATCTCTAAAATAGGTTTGTTTTTAGGCAAAGGAGATAATCATTTTTCTACATAAATTATTCCTTCGACAATAAGTAGACTTACCCTGAAGGAGGCAACTGTAGCATTTGATATGTGTTCGTAGATCAGACCCCTGCCTATAGTAAGAAAGAAAGTTGCCCTGTGTTAAAAGCACAGTCAAAGCTTTCATCATCAAAAGTTTTATAATCTGATATTGGTGTGCAGACTAGTGACTTTGAATCTTTCCAAAGTCATGACATTCAGAATGGTGGTTCAGATTCGAATCTGTAATAAATGTTCTTGAACACCCTTTCTAAAAATAATGAGTCATCCTGTGTTCCCTAATCTCACACTCCGTTGGATACAAGGAGGACAGTCAGATGGAAAGCAGTGGGCTTATAAGGTTGGGAGTGGATGACTTCTCCTTGATGACAACTCTAGCCACACCTGAATAATCTTTCTAAGCAAGTCACATTCCTGTTTGCTTTCAATCTTCTCTTCTTGATGAGCAAAGGATCTCAAAGGTCTCTATTTGCTTATGATCAGATATATTCTGATTCAATATTCTAATTCTTTAGGTCCATTAGAAGAAAGAGCAGTTCCCAAACAAAGGAAGGACTCATGTGTGGTCCAGCAAGTGTGAGAGGGAATTGAAGACTCCGCCCGGACAGACACAGGAGTACTCACATCATCCTCCCAGAAACTCTATTCATGCACACTGAAGTAACAGGACCTGACATCTATATATCTTGTTAGAGCCAAAATGCACTACAGACGAAAGAGTTCCCATTTCTCTGTTTATGAAAGAAAAAGTCTCATGGGGCTTGCATAACCAGCATCAGAACATTTTCCATTGATTGTTTTCTGGGGAGTGCCTGGTGGAGCCTCTTAAGGCCTTTACAGTACCTAGGGATAGCTTGCAGAAACAACTAATTTGCCAACTTCATTCATTATTTAGTCATCCAGTAACAGTGATGACATAATTTCCAAGAGATGTTCTAATTGGGAAACATGTGTGTGCCTAATCAAATAGGCTGCAGTGGTATAATTATTTTTGTTGCCCTTTATTAAACTTTGCCTGTGGCATCATTTATCACATCATGTTAAAAAAAACTACATGCATATCTATATAACTAAACATTTATCTTAAATAAATAATCTTATTCAAATAGAAGCAAATGTTACTGAGAGCATTTATAATTTGAGGGCAAGTCACACCAAACTTTTCTTATTTGAAATTGATTTTATTTATACTTCAAAGCTATGCAATGGCACCAGTAAAAAAAAAGAAAGCCTTTGGATTAACAATTATAGTTAATCTTAGCCTCCAAGGCAAACAAAGCTAAAAATATAACTCCATAGCCTCAAAAATACCATTGGGGCATTAATAATACTTCTCATCAAAGTATCTTCAGACAATGTTAACTTCTGTCACTGAAGTTGTGAAAATATTATTTGTTTGTTTTGTTTTGTTTTTTGAAAAAGGGATTCTCTATAACTGCTCTGGCTGACCTGGAACTCTATAGACTAGGCTTTGAACACAGAAATCCATCTGCCTCTGCCTCTCAGCACTGGGATTAAAGTAATATGGCACCACTGCCCAGAAGATAAGTCTTGGATAATAGTCCGCAGTAGCATAACTAGCACTGTCAGCATACCTAATATCGGATCTGAATGTTGGGCACTCAAGATATTATGATTCAAAGTTTACCGTAAAGTTATCATTCAAATATTACTTCATTTGTTCTTCCATTTTCTTTTATGTGTGAGGCTGTTTTGCCTTCATGTCTGTCTGAGCACTGTACACTTGTAATACCTGAGCAGGCCTGAAGAGGACATCACATCCCTGGCAAGCTGGTGTTACAGATGACTGAGGGCTCCCATGTAGATACTCAGAATTGAGCCAGTCCTCTCCAAGAGCAGCCAGTTTTTATCTGCTCAGTCATCTCTCCAGACTTATATCTCTCTTATATTTATAGAAGAAAATTATTTTCAAGAAACTTAAGCAAATTAACCAAGGTAATGAAAGTAAATTAACCATATAGTTTTGTTCTATACATGGAATGGTGTTTATATTCTCATGGAGCTGTAAAGTAAAACATTAAGTTTATTCCTAATTGTAATTTTCAAGGCCTCACTCATAAGTGATATCACCTGTCAAATGCCATTTCTGGAGTTTCCTTATACACTTTTACATTGTTAAATTAATTTTCAACAAATGTGATATGTGGATAATATTAATCTCATTTAATAAAGAAGGGCACCGGAACTCTGGACAGTCACGGCGTTCCTAAAGATAGACAGTAGGAGATCCCAGTCATTCCTGGGCTTAGCTCATTTTCCATTGCATCATCGCCAATTCCTAAAATGACTCCATGCAGAAAACAGCTGTCCCTGAGAGTGGGTAGTTATTAATAGATTTATGAGGTTTACTGTAGAGAGAGGTCTGAACAAGTTTCCTACAAGCCTCAAGTAACTAAACAATACTAGAATTTGAAAATAGATACAGTATGTTATTTCTGTGAAAATACAATCACTTTCTATAGTCACCAGTGTTTTCTCAAAACTAAACAGTGTGATACTTGATACTAAGATACTTTAATATGAAGGAAGAAGATTAGCTAAATATGCATTTCTTAAAATGACATTTTACCAGTAGATGTGATTATTTAAGATAAATCTCTGGCTCTGTGGAGATAAATGTTTTGTTGTTTTGTTTTGTTTTAATTAGTTTATAATATGTGATCTTAAAATAAAAGTTAAGAACCATAACAAGTGCAGGCACACAAGTTAAAGTAACATCCTGTTATATATTGGGACAAGAATGGATACTTGTTAAATGTAAACAAATTACCATATTGCCATGGAGACAGGAATATGGGATGAAGGCTGGGTTGTTGGCACAAATTTTAATTGTAGCGCTCCAATAGGCTGAACCAGGCAGATTCCTGTGACTTCAAGGTCAGACAGGTCTGAGAAGTTTCAGGCTGCCGAGGCTACACAGTGAAACCCTACATTAAAAAAAAGGCTATGCTATAAAAAATTTAAATTCTGAAATACAGTAAACAAAGGTAGCTATTTTATATTTATTTATAAGAGGATGTCTTATAAAATTGCACCAAATTATGCACAGCTTGAGGAAAAGAAAAGTTATAAAATTATAAATATCCTTTGTACTAAGAATTACTGTTTTCTAACCATCTTCATTTCAATGTCATTTACATAGGAAAAATACTACTATAGATGGCAAGGCTACCTTGCATCTAATATAGCAAATATCTCTACCTAATTCAACCTTTGTTCATAAAGAGAGAAAATATTCTTCAGCAATTTCTAGGAATGTTGCTTTGAGAATTGTCAGTTTTGAATTTAGTTACTATTAATTTAGGAAGTCTTTTTGGCTCGTGTATCAGGAAAACAGAACTTTTAAAATACTTGTCAGTGTAATATCAGCTTATTGTAAAATAGCAATCATTTAACCAAAGAGGACATAGGACATCTATACTTACATATAAGAAAAATAAATGTCACTTACTTTTTGAAAATTAATAAAAAAAAAGCTTGCTTATGAGAAAATCCTTAATTATCTTGAGAATTGAAACAATATGAGACACAGGAAACTATTCTATCCACATAAATGATTTTTTCTAAAAAGATTATTTAATGGGTAAATCTGAATCCTTTTAATGTCTCAGTATAAATAAATAATCTAAGATAAGCTATTTTTTCCATAAAATGAATACCAAATTCTAGCTTTGTGATGATACATTGTTGAGTTCATTAAAGTAAAATGTACAAAGAAGGTTTAGTCTTTTGGCCAAACATAAATATCCTACTGTAGAGAACTAAGTTTCTCATCCACATAGCATATTTTACTCCTTCACTCCAATCTTCACATGTGTATATTTCTTTAATTATTGTTTTGGAGAGAGTGTGACTGGATATCTTGGTGATCCTTGGATCTGTTACCTTCTTAACTTGGGTTCAAAACTCTTGGAATTACAGGTGCCTTACTTTTCTATTGCTGTGGTAAATCACTAAAATTAAGGCAACTTATAAAACTAACTGTTTAATTGGGCTTACAGTTTCAGAGTGTCAGAGTCTGATAGCTGATGGAAGCATGGTAGCAGGAAAAGCTGAGAGCTCGCACCTCAACTCAGGAGGCAGAGAGCACACTGGGGATAGAATGAGCCTTTTGAAACCTCAGAGACTAACCTCAGTGGTATATCTCCTCCAACAAAGTCACAACTCCAAATCCTTCCCAAACAGTTCAACCAACTTGGGACCAAGTATTTAAACATGTGAACAATTGGAGCTATTTACATTTAAAACAGTACAACAGGTTTTGTCATCATGCCCAACTTCTCTAGTGCTTCTAAATTTTTGTATTAATAATATTTTCAAGTTTTATTTTGTTATTTTATGTGTATTAGTATTGTGTCTGCATGCATATCTGTCTACTGTGTTCATGTCATGTACCTGAGGAAGCCAGAGGATATCAGATATCCTGGTACTGGATTAATATACAATTGTGGACCACTATATCTGCTGAGCCATTTATCTAGTCCAATAATTTCTAAGCTTTATTTTATTTTTAGTAGAAATAAGAAAATAGAATGATCACATTAATACATACTTCCTCATTGTAAGTGTGTGTGTGCATGTGCATGTGCATGCACATGCGCATGTGTGTTTTCAGGACAGGATCTCTCTGTATAGCCTTGACTCTCCTGGAACTCATTGTGTAGACCAGGCAGCCCTCAGACTCAGAGAGATTCACTTGCCTTTTCCTCCCAAGTGCTGGGATTAAAGGCATGTTCCACCACCATCCAGCTGTATAATTATTTTTTAAGGTGACACATAACATGTGTACTAGAGATTTTGGTCAGCTGTGTGGGGTGCTTTTAGCAGACATGTAGAAAAATGCAGATCGATCCATGCTTATCACCCTGTACAAAGCTTAAGTCCAAGTGGATCAAGGACCTCCACATCAAACCAGACACACTCAAACTAATAGAAGAAAAAGTAGGGAAGCATCTGGAACACATGGGCACTGGAAAAAATTTCCTGAACAAAACACTAATGGCTTATGCTCTACGATCAAGAATCGACAAATGGGAT